>NW_027466541.1:735000-750000 GCF_050575085.1 Anarhichas minor | reverse complement strand
TAACTGAAGGGCTCTAACTGAAGAGCTCTAACTGAAGGGCTCTAACTGAAGAGCTCTAACTGAAGGGCTCTAACTGAAGAGCTCTAACTGAAGGGCTCTAAATTAGGCGCTCTAACTTGAAAGCTTTAACTGAGGGGCTCTAACTTATATAATAAAGTTAAAATGAAAATGATGAATATCGTTTTTTAAGTTATTAAATTTAAATGAGGGTCAAAGATCAAACTGACCTGCAGGAGCGTCCACGAAAACACCAACTTCACTGCTTCACAGCGCTGCCACGAGTCCCTGCAACTCACACACACACAC
Source organism: Anarhichas minor (assembly GCF_050575085.1). Classification (NCBI taxonomy): domain Eukaryota; kingdom Metazoa; phylum Chordata; class Actinopteri; order Perciformes; family Anarhichadidae; genus Anarhichas; species Anarhichas minor. Next base: position 749,694 of record NW_027466541.1, on the reverse strand, counting down.
ACACACACACACACACACACACACACACACACACACACACACACACACACACACACACACACACACACACGATTAGTCTCAAACTAAACTTCCTGTCGTGGATCTGGTTCACATTGATTCTCACTTGGTCAGTTGAGGCTGCAGGACGTCCAGGATTCCTCCCAGAAGTCCTCTGCTCCTCCCTCCCTCCTCCCCCCCCTGCTCCTCCCTCCTCTTGTCCCCCATCAGGAGGTGGGAGGAGTCTCTCCACCCCCCCGCCCTCAGCAGCACCTCCTGCAGGCTCTGAGCCGCCGCTCTGGAGGAGGAGCTGGTCCAGACCTGATCCTGGACACACGGGAACAGATCAACTTCATTATATTACACAATATGAACGTTTCGTACTACGTGGGTCAACATGGACACGTTCAAAGAGTTGACTGGTTTTACACCAGTGAGAAAGGACTTCTGATGGTTCAGAGACTAACGGTGAAACTCACCTGGAAGTGAGTGACAGCGAGCACACACGCAGGAGCAGCCACAGCCAGCAGCAGACCAGTCGGACAGCCTGCATTTCCCACAGTTCTTAGCAGCGCTGCGAGGGCGGAGCATACCGGTCCGGCTCTGCCTGGGACGCTCTGATAGGCCGAGACCGGCAGAGAGCCGCAGTCGTCCTCACACGGCGGCAGAGCAGCACAGCCAATCAGAGCGCCGACCAGAGCGCCGTACGCTGCCTGAAGCTCCGCCCATTCCTCATCGCCATTGGCTGAGAACAGCCAACATGGATCTGCTGTTTGGAAGAGCCGCTCGACACGGCCAATCAGAGAACTTGTTTCTGAGTCGGAGGACGCTCCAATCAGCTTCTCCTGCAGCCGAGACAGGAGCTCTGTGATTGGAGGAAGGGAAGAAGAGGGGAGGGGCTTCTCTGAGGAGGAGGAGAGATGAAAGTCATGAAGTAGAGATGAAAGCTCCATACTGAAGGGGACGAGGAGAGAGGGAAGGAAGAGAGGGAAGGAAGAGAGATGAGATGATGGAGAGAGAGAAATGAGTTATTGATCAGTTTCTACTCAATAAAACTCTGATCGCTTTACTTAAAACAGAGACAGAAAAGATCCAATAATCACAAATAATAATCATAAATAATAAGATCACACTTTTCTATAGATGTAAGTTTGAGGTCTGCAACAGACTTTTACTGATAAAGTCTTTGATCATTTGCATCCATTACCGGCCCTTTAAGAGGAGTCAGCAGCCAATCACTTTATTTAAATATCAATCTGATGTTTAATATCAGAGACACAGACAGACAGACAGACAGACAGAGAGACAGAGACAGACACAGAGACAGACAGAGAGACAGACAGAGAGACAGAGAGACAGACACAGAGACAGACAGACAGAGAGACAGAGAGACAGAGAGACAGACACAGAGACAGACAGACAGAGAGACAGACACAGAGACAGACAGACAGAGAGACAGACACAGAGACAGACAGAGAGACAGACACAGAGACAGACAGACAGACAGAGAGACAGACAGACAGACAGACAGACAGAGAGACAGACAGACAGAGAGACAGACACAGAGACAGACAGACACAGAGACAGACAGACAGACACAGAGACAGACAGACAGACAGACAGAGAGACAGTCAGATGATCTCCACTCAGGCTCTAAATTAGTTTGTGTCAGTTTCCACAAATATGATTAAAAAATATCCACAGATATTAATTTTAACTGAAGCTTCATCAGTTCATTAATCATTAATCATTAATCAGTGTACAGAAGATAAAACACCAGTGGCGGCTGGTCAATAGAGGACCATGGGGCCTGGGCCCACCTTGAGCCACACAAAAAAAAAAAAAATTATAATAATCATAAATTATACAAATTGTCAATATTTGTGTTTTTGAACTATGGAATGTACCCAGTAATATGTGTAAAATATGATATCTGCACAAAATATATGCTTTTCCTGCTCGTGCTCTCCGCCTGTGTGCACGACACGTCTGAGAACGCGCAGCTAGGGGGGCTAAAGAGGCGGGTCTATGAAGCAGTTTAGCCAATTGCTGATTAAAGATATAAATGAGTGACATACAAGTTAGCCAATCAGCGCCCTCAAATAGATTCAGCTAGGGGGCCAAAACGATTTTGCCCCCCTAGCTGCGCGTTCTCGTCATGAGAAGTCTCTGCAGGAGAGCGCCAGCGCGAGATTCTGCAGCCAAAGAGCTGATCCCAGATCAGCCTGACCTCACAGTCAGACAGCAGACTAGCGGGAAAGGGAAGCAGAACATGAAGCTTCTCCACTAGCTGAACACCAGACAGGTTTGGCTAGCTGCATGACGTCATGCTAATAACTTATTTAGCTTTTTAAAACAACGGGGACAGATCCAGCACGGACAGGTAGGGAGTGAGGGATGAGGAAGTAAGGAAACATGAGAACACCAGGGTAGAGAGTGAGAGATGAGGAGGTAAGGAGACATGAGAACACCAGGGTAGGGAGTGAGGGATGAGGAGGTAAGGAAACATGAGAACACCAGGGTAGGGAGTGAGGGATGAGGAGGTAAGGAGACATGAGAACACCAGGGTAGGGAGTGAGGGATGAGGAGGTAAGGAGACATGAGAACACCAGGGTAGGGAGTGAGGGATGAGGAGGTAAGGAGACATGAGAACACCAGGGTAGGGAGTGAGGGATGAGGAGGTAAGGAGACATGAGAACACCAGGGTAGGGAGTGAGGGATGAGGAGGTAAGGAGACATGAGAACACCAGGGTAGGGAGTGAGGGATGAGGAGGTAAGGAGACATGAGAACACCAGGGTAGGGAGTGAGGGATGAGGAAGTAAGGAAACATGAGAACACCAGGGTAGGGAGTGAGGGATGAGGAAGTAAGGAAACATGAGAACACCAGGGTAGGGAGTGAGGGATGAGGAAGTAAGGAAACATGAGAACACCAGGGTAGGGAGTGAGGGATGAGGAGGTAAGGAGACATGAGAACACCAGGGTAGGGAGTGAGGGATGAGGAAGTAAGGAAACATGAGAACACCAGGGTAGGGAGTGAGGGATGAGGAGGTAAGGAGACATGAGAACACCAGGGTAGGGAGTGAGGGATGAGGAGGTAAGGAGACGAGAACACCAGGGTAGGGAGTGAGGGATGAGGAGGTAAGGAGACATGAGAACACCAGGGTAGGGAGTGAGGGATGAGGAGGTAAGGAGACATGAGAACACCAGGACACACATGGAGAACTCTGTAAGCTACATATTAGGCAAAGTGAACATCTTGTCTTCTACATAGTTGTCCTCAGTCTCATCTGCTTAACGTGGTCATGGAGACATCAACATTTAATAGAGATGTTAAATTAACAGTGAAAACTCATCACAGCTTAATTTAACATCAGTATTCATAATTACACTTCATGTTTACTTCTCCTGATCTTTACCTCCTATAACAAGGTCCATAGGGGCATCTCAATACATACATGTTATATTATATTATATTATATTATATTATATTATATTATATTATATTATATATATAAGTGTTATTTACTGTTTTTTTTCGTGTTGGAATAAATGTTAAATATATAACTGTAAAGTAGTAATGCGTGTTTGATACTTTCATTGTTTTGCATTAAATCATTCTGGGATGTTTGCTGACATTGACAGGACGGCCCTACCTAGAACATGTTCCACTGTAAAACACTGATTTATTATCAAGTAGAAATGTTCTTGAAGCTCCTCAGGAGGAACAATCAGCTGTTTCCTTCTGTTATTGATCATAAAGAGAATTAAACAAAGTATTAACAAAGTGATAAACCTCAAAGAATAAACGGATTAACTTCATACACGAGACTCTGACATGAATCACTATTCACCTCGATGACTTCCTGTTTATTTACCACAATAAAGCACCATTTACATCCTGTTCACACGTTTATTACACCATGGATCATTCATGCGTCACAGGCTGAATGAGTCTGCGTCATAACTCTGTACTAGAAGCTCTGAATATTAAACGTTAACCTCTTTAATAACCAACAGCTAATATCTGTCTGGTTTGGTTCGACGGACGTAAACGTGAACATTGAGACGTGAACACGTGAACGCGTCTGTGAACGTGTACGTTAATCAGTTAAAACATGTTTAAAAACGTGAAACTGACCTCAGACCTCTTCTTCTTTAGTTCAACATCTGTAATCAGATTCGCGGCATTCAGGCTGAAAGCTCCGGAAGGGTTACGGAGAGGGACCATGTGTTCGGATCAATAGGTCCGGCCGTGTACGAGCTCCGAGTGAAAGGTTCCTACCCCCAGGAGCTCTTTTATTATTTGTTCCTTCTTCTTCTTATTATTATTATTCTTCTCTCTTGTTTTCTTCTTCTTCTTCATCTTCCTCCTCCTCCTCCTCCTCCTCCTCCTCCTGGAGTGTTTATTGGCGGTTGATAGACGTGTAATGACGCACTACCTCCACCAGGTGGACCGGTGAACGAGCGAGAAAACAAAAAGATGATTTCAGTTGAATTGACTTCTTAAAGAACGTGATAGTATCACAGTATTTCATGGTATTCTCTACAGTGAAGTACATGTTCAAGTGCTTCTGGTAGTACATTACGTGTATTATGTGTGATACTACTGTGCTCCTAACTGATCTTTGACTTCAGTTTCTGGTGTCTTATGTTCACAGACTCTACTCGTATCTGGAGTGTAATCTATTACAGAAGAAAAGACAAAATGCACAATAAACAAAGTTTGATTTGGTTGATTTATTTGCCATATCTAATATGGTTAGGTTATCTATATAGCTATATATAGCTATATAGATCTATATATAGCTATATATATATATATATATATATATATATAGCTATATATATATATATAGCTATATATATATATATATATATATATATATATATATATATAGATATATATATATAGCTATATATAGCTATATATAGATATATATATATATATCTATATATAGCTATATATAGCTATATATAGATATATATATAGCTATATATATATATCTATATAGATATATAGATCTATATATATATATCTATATATAGCTATATATAGATATATATATAGCTATATATATCTATATAGCTATATCTATATATAGCTATATATATATAGGGGGAGATATTAATGGATTAATGGAGGGTTGTGTGATGTGGTTGAAAGCTCCCTAAGATCTCAGTAAGTGGACCTTTATTGTTAAAGGAATGTCTGTGCTTCTTCACGTCGCTTCTTAAAGACACACATTTTTTTAATTTTATTATACTATATTGATCCCTTTAAGGGGGAAATTTGTCTCTGCATTTGACCCATCCCTGTATATAGGGAGCAGTGGGCTGCCGATGACAGGCGCCCGGGGAGCCGTTAGGGGTTCAGTGCCGTTTAGGGACACTTCGACACGTGACACGTGACACGTCCCAGTTGAGGATTGAACCGTTAACCTTCCGGCTCCCAGACAACCCTCTTAACCCAGTGAGCCACGGTCACAAAGCACTCAAATATAAAAATGAACGTGGATTTTATTCAGAATGAACAACGTGGATTTTCTTCTTGAGTCCAAACGGCACAATTATGTCATTAAAAATAGAATAATGTGATAAAGTCACCACTTCAGAGGCTTGAAGCGGCTCGTTGACTTCCTGTTCAGACACGTCGGACACATCAGAGACGCTGAGCATGTGAGCCGACACCTCTCACTGTCTGATTAAAAACACAGTTAATAAAAGATGTATCCTCTTCTTCACCATCAATATCAGCACCAGAGACTCAAGAGTTAATGAGTTAATGAGTCAAAGAGTTAGTGAGTTAGAGAGTTAATGAGTCAAAGAGTTAGTGAGTTAGAGAGTTAGTGAGTCAAAGAGTTAGTGAGTTAAAGAGTTAGTGAGTCAAAGAGTTAGTGAGTTAGAGAGTTAATGAGTCAAAGAGTTAGTGAGTTAAAGAGTTAGTGAGTCAAAGAGTTAGTGAGTTAAAGAGTTAGTGAGTTAAAGAGTTAGTGAGTTAGTGAGTTAAAGAGTTAGAGAGTCAAAGAGTCAGTGAGTTAGAGTTAGAGAGTCGTAGAAGTGTTTTTTAAATGTTTACACACACACGAGCACACCAGAGCTGAAACACACCTCTGATGACCACACACACTCTCTCTCACACACACACACTCTCACACACACACACACACAGACACACTCTCTCTCAGACACACACACTCTCACACACACACACACACAGACACACTCTCTCTCACACACACACACACACACACACACACACACAGACACACTCTCACACACACACACACACACACACACACACACACAGACACACTCTCTCTCACACACACACACACACAGACACACTCTCTCTCACACACACACACACACACACACACACACACAGACACACTCTCTCTCACACACACACACACACACACACACACACACAGACACACTCTCTCTCACACACACACACACACACACACACACACACAGACACACTCTCACACACACAGATTAGCTGTGTTTATTCATATTTCAAAGCCGGAGGAAATGTTTTGAAGCTTCTGTGATCTGCTGTCAGAGGATATAATTATTACTATTGACCACACACACTCACACTCACACTACGCACACACACTACACACAAACACACGTACACACAGTAACACACACACACACCTACACAATGCTCAAGCAACAGTTATTAACGTAATGTTTGAACTTTTTAATCTTAGTTTTTTGATCAGCTAGCTGCCATTAGCATTGAAACATCTGCTGACTCATCTCTTTGTCTACATGAACTCTGTGTGAACATGAGTTAACACCAGTGGTGGTCCATCAGGGCCTGCAAGGCCTTCTCTGCTGGCCTAGACACAATCACAAAGTTATATCTATTTTATAATTTAATAATTTTTCTTAAATACACTACATGTATTATAATTTATATAAATATTTGTCCCATTATCTTATGTTCTCATTGCACAGCTACTGTCTTCCTCAGTTGCTCTGCTTCCAGTGCAGCTTGTTTTAAGTAGAGCTTTTATCCAATCAGATCTCACCTCTGTGTCTCTAGGTAAGAAGAGAGACAGAGGCCTGCAGACTCACAAGTGCATCCATGTGCAGTTTAAGTGAATGGGGACGATATTGTTGATTGTCATAGTGTTCAACCAGTCAGATCTTTAGTTTGACATGTTGGGCGTATTCTTTGACGTGTCAGAGCCTGCTAGCTGGCCTACAAGTATGTCAGCATTACGTGCAGCTCAGTGTTCAGGTGCAGCTCTGCAGTGAGGTGCAGAGTGTGCTGTGATTGGTCAGTGGGCGAGCACGTGACTATCGCGAAACGAAACTTAACAGCAGAGCTTAGTCGGAGGAGTAAGAGTTCAAATTGAAAGATATGGAAGAAATTATGACATTTTTAGCGTTTTGCTTGGTGTAGATTAGCTTTGTTTTTTTAACACTCAATGGCTGAAGGAGGAGAAACGGATTAGTGAGTTGGGATTTAACCGGATTAAACTCTTAGTCAACAAAGAAAGGAGGATGGAGTTTGTCTTTAAGTGAACTGCGTGTGTTTTTACATCTAATATCTGAATGGCCCTCGAGTGTGTAGCAGTGTTCTGCTAAGCTAGTTAGCGTAGCCTCCCAGAACACGCGTGCGGTAACTCAGCTGTTTTTTGTTTCGTTATTTTTGTTCCGGGTTCAGAGGTCACAGCCCGTTGTCTCCTACGTGAGCGCAGTCCACCGAGAACATTATATTCACCACAATTGAAGCTTCTCCATTTTCCTAACGCACCAGTATTATTCAAACGTATTGTTCGGTTCGTAAGCCTCGTACCGAGCGCTTTAATACGAATACGTGTGTTTTTACACCATAGAAAGTAATAAGCATAGCTGTGGCTCATCATGAGGTTATTAGGTCAGCACTGAAGGCCCGGGTATGAATACACGGCCCACACTGGTTAACACTGAGCTGAGGTTCTTCTTCTCCTGCTTGAAGAACAGACGTCAGCATTCACTGGAAGATGATTCATCGTTTAATTCATCGGTTTCTATTGTGTTCTGACGGCTCGTATCAGAGCTAATGCTGATAATATCAGTGTGTGTTTGAAGTTCCTGTGAAAAGGTTCTCCATGAAAGAAAACCTCTTCATTCACTTCCTGTTTACTTTTCCATCCGATGGAGCTTCAGTCCGTCCTGTCGTCCTTTCCTCTGACGAAGAGACGAACCGCCAGGAAATTAAAGAGCAGATAAGAAGCATGTGAGCACACACACACGCACACACACACACGCACACACACACACACACACGCACACACACACACACACGCACACACACACACACACACACACACGTACACGCACGCACGCACACACACAGGTGAACAGGTGTTGTCCAGGTTACAGCAGGTTTTTAATGGTGACACAGGTCAGAGGTCAGATACAGACTCACTGACACATTTAACATGATCTCACATTTACATGGAAACCTTGTGATTTAATGCCAGACACCTTATAATAAAAGGGATTCATGAAAAGTGGAGAACGAATTATTTTCTGTATTTATTTCATGTTAAACAAACCTAACCTTCATCCCACAGCGAGGTATTTTTAGTATTTTAGTGAAGTTAAAATAAGAAAGTTGAATTAAGAGGCTTTACACTAAAAGTCATTTATTAATCTTATTTTACTAAATTAAATGTAATTCCTATAAACACCAAATTACATCCAACGGACCGTTAGCTAAACGGCTAAAAGATTAGAAAACCAAAACACAAGAGCTCACTGTAAGGAATGCATTAAACAGTGTGAGCTGCTAGCATTAGCATATCACGCTAACTACAGTAAGAGTTAGCATAGCATTAGCTTACCTTATCATTTTGTGGGGTGACAGGTTACGTTAAACAGAGCGCTGTGATGGAGCTATCAGAGCTAATGCTAACGTTAGCGACTCTGTCCTGCTGGTTCTTTATGTCCATCTTTTACATAAATCATCTATTTAGCAGGATAACATGTAACATTAAGACATCAAATTCATATTCAGAAACTTTAATTTTTAGTAGCTAGCTAGTAACAGTAACTGTAATTCAGGGAAAACACTAATTATTGTAATTATCAATTCGAGGGCGGGGCTTAGTGAACGTTCAGTTGGAGACAGTCAGGGGTCCTTTAATGGGATTTGCATAAATGTTTATTCACATTAGTAAATCTGTAAACGTGCACACAAGGCATGAAAACATTTACAGCCTCCATGAACCAATAACCTGTGTGATCGATCAATAATCAATAATATTTAATGTAGCAATAAAGGTTTATATATCGACACTGTCCCTTTAAGAAGCACTCCGTGTCTGTTTCTGTTCCGGCTGTGTGACAACAGGAAGTGTGATGATGATAAAGGTAAAATGTGTTTAGAGAAGACAACATCACAACATGGACATCTTGAGGTGTGTGTGTGTGTGTGTGTGTGTGTGTGAGTCACTGCTCCGTCTCCTCTTCTTCGCTGTAGTCGCTCAGAGGAAAATCACGACTCTCCTTCTGTGTGTTGTAGCTTTTCCTGTGCATCACACACTCCTGGTCGATGATTGCCTGCAACACACGCACGCACGCACGCACACACACACACACACACACACACACACACACACACACACACACACACACACACGGTTGATCAATAAACCTGTACGTCTGTAATCTGTGTACTTGAGAGTTTATTAAGTAGAAATGTTTCCTCTGCAGCTTTGAAGGCAGCAGCTTCTGATCTGTGATCAGTCTAATCACTAATGACTTCACACACACACACACACACACACACACACACACACACACACACACACTTCCTGCTGCTCTGTCAGGACCAGCCATGTGTGTGTGTGTGTGTGTTGTTGACTCAGTGTTTTGGAGAATCCGTTCAGGATGAAACGCTGCGTCTGTTTTGGCTCAAACTACAGTTTCCATAAGTGACATCATCTCTCGTAGAGACGCCGTATACGTCTCTGGTAGAGACCTGTCAATCACCGTGTAGCCCCGCCCTAAAGCATCCCCTGCTTTATGGTCTGTTTGACTCTAAATGGACCATAATGTACTAAATGAACATCATGCTGTATTGAAGAAGACTTGAAACTAGAGATTGAGACCATAAACTCATGTTTACAATGTTTACTGAGGTAATAAATCAAGAGAGAAGTAGAGTCATTTTCTCATAGACTTCTATACAACCAGAGGAGTCGCCCCCTGGTGGACACTAGAGAGAATGCAGCTTTAACACATGAAGCTTTGACCTGGAGGATGATGACTGGTTTTAGTCTCTTGTCACATGACCAGCTGAATGGACAGCTGCCAGCCAACCAGAATCAAGAGTTTTCCTGTGGCCATAGTAACGAGCCTTAAAGCGACAGGCTCGCTGTTATTGGTCTAACTTCTGTATTTAATAATAATAATAATAATACATTTTATTTATATAGCGCTTTTCATAGAACTCAAAGACACTTTATATTAAAATCATCATATATAAAAGCAATACACTAAAAACATAAAATACACAATAGTGGTCACACATTAAAAGCAGTTTTGAACAGGTGGGTTTTGATCTGTGATTTGAATATGGAAAGTTCAGTGCAGTCTCGGATGTGTTTGGGGAGAGAGTTCCAGAGGGAGGGGGCAGATATGGAGAAGGCTCTGTCACCCCATGTCCGGTGCTTGGTCCTGGGTGGAAGAGACAGGAGGTTGGCATCAGAGGAGCGGAGCCGACGGGATGGAGTGTGGTGGTGAAGCAGGTCGGTGAGGTAGGAGGGGGCCTGATTGTGGAGGGCTTTGTGAGTGAGGAGAAGGATTTTGTATTGGATCCGTTGTGGGACGGGGAGCCAGTGGAGGTTCTGAAGAACAGGGGTGATGTGGTCGCGGGAGCGGGTGTGGGTGAGCAGGTGAGCAGCAGAGTTCTGGATGTACTGGAGTTTATTTAGGATTTTGGATGATGTGCCGTGGAGAATGCCGTTGCAGTAGTCGATTCTGGAGGTGATGAAGGCGTGGATCAGAGTTTCAGCAGCAGATGAGGAGAGTGATGGGCGGAGACTTTTAAGTGAAAAAAGGCAGTTCTAGTGATTTGTTTGACGTGGTGTTCAAAGGAGAGGTTGCTGTCGAACATGACTCCGAGGTTGCGGATGTGTGGGGAGGGAGACAGAGTGGAGTTACCGATGGTGAGGCAGAAGTTGTGACTGGTTTTGGTGAGGGATTTGGGACCGATGATGATCATGTCAGATTTATCACAGTTCAGTTTGAGGAAGTTGGTTTGCATCCATGATGTAATGTCAGTGAGGCAGTTGGTGAGAGTGGAGTGAGTAGCAGTGGTAATGGCCTTTGTGGAGATGTAGAGCTGGACATCATCGGCGTAGCAGTGAAAGTGAAGACCATGTTGACGGATGATGTTACCAAGAGGGAGCAAGTAGAGGATGAACAGAAGAGGACCAAGCACCGAACCCTGGGGGACGCCTTGAGACAGAGGAGCAGTGGAGGAGGTGCAGTTGTTGATACTGATGAACTGTTGTCTGTTTGTGAGATATGATTTAATCCAGGAGAGAGCAGTTCCGGTGATGTTGAGGGAGGATTCGAGGCGGGAGAGAAGGATGTTGTGGTTGATGGTGTCAAAAGCTGCAGTGAGGTCGAGGAGGATGAGAATGTTGAGGTGACCAGCGTCGGAGGAGAGGAGGAGGTCGTTGGTGACTTTGAGGAGGGCTGTTTCAGTGCTGTGCTGTGAACGGAAACCGGATTGAAATGGCTCGAACAGATCGTTGGAGATGAGGTGGGCTTTGAGTTGTGTGGCGACAATGCGTTCCAGTATTTTTGACAGAAAGGGAAGATTGGAAATGGGATGGAAATTGCTCATGGTGTCAGGGTCAAGTCCAGGTTTTTTGAGGATGGGGGTGACAGCAGCCAGTTTAAGTGTGTCAGGGACTGAACCGGAGCTGAGGGAGGAGTTAATGATGACTGTGATGAGTGGTGAGATGGCTGGGAGACAGTCCTTGACCAGATTAGATGGTATGGGATCCAGGATGCAGGTGGAGCTTCTCATTCCAGTTGTGAAGTTAGGCAGCTCCAATGGGGACACAAGGGAGAACTGAGAAAGGGGCTGAGGGGTGGAGGAGGGGGGGGGCAGGTGGAGAGATGGAAAAGGCGGGTGAGGTGTTCAGGTTACTGTAAATGGTGTCAATTTTTGTTTGGAAAAATGAAAGAAAAGAGTTGCATTTGTTCACTGTGAAGGATATGGAGGTGTTGTCCTTGGGTTTGAGAAGCTTGTTTATTGTGGAGAAGAGAGCCTTTGGGTTAGAGGAGCCAGACTGTATGAGGTGTGAGTAGTAGGTGGACCGGGCTGAAATGAGAGCGTCTTTGTATTGTTGAAGGTAGTCGGAGAGGGCTTGGAGATGGACTGTTAAACCGGTTTTCTTGCAGAGTCTTTCAAGCTGGCGCTTTCGAGATTTCATCTGGTGGAGTTCAGGAGTGTACCAGGGAGCCGAGTGTGTGAATGAGACAGTTTTGGTTTTCATGGGAGCCAGTTGATCAAGACAGGAGGAGAGTGTGTTATTGTAGTAGTTTACAAGATCGGAGGGATTATCAGACAGTGGGGCAGGGGAGGCAGACATGGTACTGGCAAGAGAGGCTGAAAGAGTTGTGGGGGAGATAGATTTGAGATTTCTGAAGGATATGGTGCGCTTCGTTTTTGGCATGGGGATAGGGATGTCAATGTCAATGGTGATAGCCAGGTGGTCAGAGATGTTGAGGTTGAGGCTGGAGAGTTGCGGTATTGTGAAACCAGTGGAGCAGACCAGATCCAGGATGTGACCTCGGCTGTGGGTGGGGAAGTTGATATGTTGTGTGAAGTTGAAGCATTGTAGTAGTTCCAGGAATTCTGTCGTAGATTTACAGTCAGTGTTATCAATGTGGATGTTAAAATCACCTAGGAGGAGAACGGAAGGTGAGATGGCACATAGCTGATTCAAAAAATCTGAAAAGTCAGAGAGAAAGGAGGGATTTGGCTTGGGGGGACGGTAGATTACAGCAGTAACCAAAGGAGTGGGACCAGAGAGTTTGAAGGCAAGGTGTTCAAAAGAATGAACGGCAGGAATGGGAATGGTGGTTGTTTTAATGTCCTTCCTGTTAACAGCAGCAACACCACCTCCCCGCCCCTCAGGACGAGGTTTGTCAATGTATGTGAATCCGGTGGGAGTGGTCTGGTTTAGTGAGAAATAGTCCAGGGGTTTATGCCATGTTTCAGTGAGGCAGAGGAAATCAAGGTTACTGTCCGTTATGAATTCATTCAGAATGAGGCTTTTGTTGTTGAGTGAGCGAGTGTTGAGCAAAGCCAGTTTCAGGTGACGTTGCTTTGTGATAGGCTGTGAGGACTGAGAAAGGGGACGGAGATTGGACGGATTCACGTATTGTTTGTTGTGGTGACGTAACAAGGAAGTTCGGGTGCGACAGGACCAGAGAGATGGGATGGAGTTTGGGGACGTGATGTTGTAAGTGAACATGCGGCCAGAACCTCTGTGTGAAGGATGGCCTCGGCGAAGTATTCCATGTTCTTTGAGAATGTCCATGCAGTCCGGACGCAGGTGGTTGTTGAAGTTGTGAAGATCTGACGTGGAGTACAGCGGCGGCATGGTCCGGTTGGGAAGCGCTAGCGATAAGCTAGCATTAGCTGGTGACCAAGAGCCGGCTGTCCGTGAGAGGAGAAGCGATGTGAGACCCAGGAGTCTCAACGGGATGATCCACAGCATAACAGCGGCAAAACGCCAACAGTCCGATGAGGAAGGAGTGGTGGCCTGGAGGGGCTACCAGCCTGTTAGCCGGACGATCGTGCCCAGAAAATGGAGGTCTGGTGCGCGGCTGTGGCTAGCGGAGAAGACCAACCCGAGCCTGCTAACCGCGCCGGGACGGAAAGATTCCGGCAGGGTAAACAGGTGTGCTCGTGCAGGCCGCTCGTGTTGGCAAGCGATGTAGCAGGCAGGGAAGACCGACAGCTCCAGTAGCAGGACGACGATGTAGCGCTGTAGACCAGACCCGGGAGTCCTGGGGCTAGCGCGGAGGTAGCTTTGGCAGAAGGAGACGGTAGGTTGATCTGGTGTGGCTAATCCAGTGAAGATGTTTGAGTAGATTGGATGGTAGACGGCAATATCTAGCCGCAAACAAGCAGCTCCACTTTATCGTTCAGGTTTTTAGTGTTGGGATCCATTTAAACAGCAAAATTTAACAAAACTTAACAATCAAGTACGGAGCGGCAGCCAAGAGTTTTGCCAGCATCCACCATCAAATCCGCCTTGGTATTTACCATCTTCTCCTCTCTGACGGCCGGGTTACGCAGCAGGAAGCAGAGCGGAGCGTACAGGATGTTGATGACCCCGATGAACACCATGAGACAGGGGAACCCCACGGCCTGGACCAGAGCGCCCCCTGTGGACGGACCTGGAACAACAACAACAACAACAACAACAACAACAGCATCACATTAGTTTGGTCTAGAATGTTGTGTTCACACCAAACACTAAGAGAATCTTTTCATGCTACGACAATACAAACAAAGTCAATGCACAGACGCGAATAGACGCGAGTATACGCAAAATATTATATATATATATATATATATATATATATATATATATATATACATACTAGTGCTGGGCAACGATTCAAATATTTAATCGCGATTAATCGCATGGATTTTT
>NW_027466541.1:685000-722500 GCF_050575085.1 Anarhichas minor | reverse complement strand
TTATTTCTTCATTTCTTACCTCCATCAAACAGAGCCAGCAGAGCGAGGATGAGGAACGGAGCTCTCTTCCCCACGAACTCGTACATCACGCTGCCGAACGGAGCGCCGACTGAAACACAACACACGCGTTCGATTCCCGGATTCTTTAAAGGTACAAAAGATGTTTTATTACTCCGTCTCCACCACAACTGTTTAACTTCGGCCCCCAAAGTTAAACAGTACAATACAAAAGTACTCCGGTCTACTGCAGTAAAAGTAATAATACTACAGTGTAGAAATACTTTCTTACAAGTAAATGTCCTGCTTTTAAAATTTTACTCAATAAAAAGTTTAAAAAGTTAAAAAATGTACCTGAGATGTAGTACAGTAAAAAGTACAACATGTACCTCTGAGGTGTAGTACAGTAAAAAGTACTATATGTACCTCTGAGATGTAGTACATTAAAAAGTACAATATGTACCTCTGAGATGTAGTACAGTATAAAGTACAATATGTACCTCTGAGATGTAGTACAGTAAAAAGTACAACATGTACCTCTGAGGTGTAGTACAGTAAAAAGTACATGTACCTCTGAGATGTAGTACAGTATAAAGTAAAACATGTACCTCTGAGATGTAGTACAGTAAAAAGTACAACATGTACCTCTGAGGTGTAGTACAGTAAAAAGTACAATATGTACCTCTGAGATGTAGTACAGTATAAAGTACAATATGTACCTCTGAGATGTAGTATAGTAGAAGTAGAAAGTAGCAATATAAATACTCAAGTAAAAGTACCTCAAAATTGTATTTTATCACGGTACTTGAGTAAATGTACGTAGATATTTTCCACCACTGTCACTGTGTTATAGAAGCACAAACATGTGTGTGTGTGAGTTCTTGTACTTGTTACATCGTGGGGTCCACACGTTTTTGACCACAGACTGAGGACATTTTTGGAACATGAGGACATTTTGTTCTATCCTCACGTCTTCAAAGGCCTGTTTGAGGGTTCAGACTTGGTTTTAAGGTTCCGGTTATATCCAGGTTTAGGTTAGGGTTAGGGTAAGGGTTGGGGTCCACCCTTTCAGGTGTGATGCTGAAGGGTTGAGTAAGGGGCTCTAGAATCCTTTATGTTATTAGGGTCCTCACAAAGACAGAAGTATAGGTGTGTGTGTGTGTGTGTCTCACTCAGGACTCCCATAGCCAGTCCTCCCAGTGCGATGCCCATGGCGATGCCTCGCTCCTCATCATCTGTGTACACACTGGCCAACATACCCAGCCCTACACACACACACACACACACACACACACACACACACAGTTAGTTTTAGGGTAAATGATTTCTGTCTTCTGGATGTTTGATGTTTCAGAGTTGAAGCGTCGACCTGCCACCGACGAGAAGGACGATCCGATCCCCTGAAGAGAGCGAGCGAAGAACAGCAGAGCGTACGTCCCTGAGAACGCAAACACTGACACACACACACACACACACACACACACACACACACACACACACACACACACACACACACACACACAAACAGACAGTGATGACAGTGTGTTTTCCATAAAGAGATGCCTAAGTGTGTGTGTGTGTGTGTGTGTGTGTGACTTACTGATGGTTGACACAAACATGATGATAAAACCAGCAAACATGGGGATGTGATACCCAACCCTGCAGAGACAGAGAGACAGATATAGAGACAGACAGATATGGAGACAGACAGTCAGAGAGACAGACAGAGAGAGAGACAGACAGACAGACAGGCAGACAGACAGACAGAGAGAGAGACAGACAGACAGAGAGACAGAGAGACAGACAGACAGAGAGAAAGACAGAGAGAGAGAGAGACAGACAGAGAGACAGAGAGACAGACAGAGAGAGAGAGAGAGAGACGGAGAGACAGACAGACAGACAGACAGACAGAGAGAAAGACAGAGAGAGAGACAGACTACTTCTGGATAATGTAACAGTGATAATTATATAATTTAATTATGTCATGTATAATAAAACATCAGTCACACTGGACATTTTACTGCAGTACTTTTAATACTTGACTTTTACTTGTAGTGAAGTATTTTATAATCTTGTATCAGTACTTTTACTAACTGAATACTTCTTTCACCACTTATTGTAGAAACAAGATGTTTTTTAATCAGGAAGTTTTAATCACGATACAAACCGTCTTAAAGGGACAGTCACCAGACTGCAGAGAGGACACGAGTCCCTGGTCTACTGCTAGTTAGTGTTGTTGTGTGACTTCAATGAATCCAAAACACCAAAGTAACACAACAGCACAGACTAACTGACCGGTGGAGGCAGCAGTAGATCAGTGACTCATGTACTCATGTAAAGTAAAATGACTTGTGTCTTTGAGGAGAGAATAGATAATGGTGAAAGTATTCTAAACATAGCGTTCACTTTAACTGATACTGGTTCTTTTAGGTGTCGAGTTGTTTTCTCGAAGTCAGACAGGAAGTCACAGATGTTTTGAAATCAGCCAATCAGCTACCTGTTGGTGAGCGGGCCGACGAATGGGTTGATGAGCAGCTGGACCAGAGCTTTAGAGGCAAACAACAAACCGACGCGAACATTCTCCTCCCCCAGAAACGCACTGTCCTGAAGACAGGAGGCGCCCTGCAGGAGAGAGAGAGGTGTGAGCTCACCTGTGAACTCAGGTGTCACTCGGGTGTCGTGGCAAACATCACCTACCGAAGCGTCGGTGGTCTCGTTGAGCTGCAGGTCTGTTGTGGGCTCGGCGTCGGGGGGGGTCGGTTCGGTCCGGATCTCGGAGTGCAGACTGAAGGTGGAGTTGTCGAACAGGGACAACAGAGGAGACGAGCGGGGGCTCCGCGCCGACGGAGTACCCGGGATCGGTGCACTGCGGCTGGGAAGAGGGAGCAGGGAGGGCTGGGCGGTCTGGGGCTCAGGACTGGGATGCTCCATGGCGTAGAGGAAGGTCGGGATGATCGGCACTGGAGGACGAAGATGGATTGATTGGTTCAGTAAAGATAAACATTAGACATTTTGTCTTGTAATGAATGTCTCTGAGAACCTTTTCACGAGCAGAATGATGTAAAAATGAACTCTGAGGATGTAATAAACATGATTTACATGATTTAGTAATGTCTGCTTTTAGGGCTCATTCTGCTGTTAAAGTCAATCTAAAGTATGTAAATGTAGGAAATGGTGTTTCATTTCTTCCTCACTGAAGAACTGGAGTCTTCCTCAGTGCTGACACCACTGGCCAAAAGATATATTACAGCAGCACCACTGAATCAAACAGTGTTCTTCTTTAGCTGCGTTTCCACTGCAGGAACTGTGAAGTTCACACAGAAACTGTAAAGGAAGAAAAGCAGTAAATGCTCTCCAGTACGACAGAGACTTCAGCCTCCAGCAGAGCTACGAGTGAGAGACGTCTCCACATTTATTGACCCATAATCTAGTAAACAAGCAAACTTCCTGTTTACAGCGGCACCCACGTGCCCAGTGTACGTGAATAGTCGTGTGATATTCGTTTTCAGGTGTGTTAGTGTGGACGGAAACTGACGGAAAATGCAGGAAACCGGGGACCCCCATTGATTTGCATCCTCAGGACAATTACTTACAGTTACACACAACTTTGCACAACCCTTCTCTATTAATACACACTCGGTACTTTAATAACACACTTGTTTTAACATACTCTTATTTGTTTGTTAAACATATTTTACTGTAAATATGCAGTATTATGTTTATTGTCGTGCACCAGGACTAATTCCTTGTATGTGTGACGTACTTCTTTCTGTATTTTTGATTTCTTCCAGTAACTAATTCTAAGAGTGAAATGTGCGACTTTGGAGCGATGGACGAGTTGATTCTCAGTAAAAAGTCAGTGTGTTTCTGCACACTCAATACTTAGAGTCTGTCTGATTAATATCTCTGACGGAGTTTATTCTAAATATGACGTAGAATATGAGATGCTCTAATGCTTCCACTTTACAGATCAATAATGTTTTAATAATTATCACCTGAACAGATCTTCTGTTACTTGATACTAGAAGGTAAACTTCTCCATTTCAATCTGAATAAATATGAACTCATTATTCTTTTATTTCACTTTATTCTTCGCATGTTTCTGTATATTTGGTTCTGTCCAGTAACATTCTGGGGAATTATTGTGCAATTATGTTGCATCCAAATGAAGCTGATTATTGATTCAGGATTTATTGATTGATTGATTAGGAGGTAGAAATGTATTTAAAGCCGTAAAGAAGCTGTAATGACATTTAAAACCCATCAGAGGAGAAAAGAGCAGAGATTTAGTCTGAGAAGAAACCGAAGGAGACAAGTGAGACCTGAGACGGACGCATTTAAAGTTTAAGGTCTGGAGGTTGTGTGTGTGTGTGTGTGTGTGTGTGTGTGTGTGTGTGTGTGAGTCTAAATGCTGACGACAGCGTTGACCTCCAGGTTTTTTTACTTGCGTCACAGATAAAAGCAGCCGAGACTGTTAAACACCACGAGATCATGTGACTCCATCTTCATCACTGACTATGTTTACATGAACAATCCATCCATCCATCCATCCTCCTCCGCTTATCCGGGGTCGGGTCGCGGTGGCAGCAGCCCAGCAGGCTGACTCAGACTTCCCTCTCACCGGCAACATGTTCCAGCTCATTCTGGGGGATCCCGAGGCGTTCCCAGGCCAGCTGGGAGATGTAATCCCTCCAGCGTGTTCTGGGTCTTCCCCGGGGTCTCTTCCCAGTTGGACGTGCCTGGAAAACCTCCAGTGGGAGGCGTCCAGGAGGCATCCTAATTAGATGCCCGAACCACCTCAGCTGACTCCTTTCGACGTGAAGGAGTAGCGGCTCGACTCCAAGCTCCCTCCTGATGACCGAGCTCCTTACCCTATCTCTAAGGCTGAGCCCGGCCACCCTACGGAGGAAGCTCATTTCGGCCGCTTGTAGCCGCGACCTTGTCCTTTCGGTCACGACCCAGAGTTCGTGACCATAGGTGAGGGTAGGAACGTAGACCGAGTGGTAAATTGAGAGCTTTGCCTTCCGGCTCAGCTCCCTCTTCACCAAGACGGTCCGGTGCAGCGCCTGCTTTACTGCTGCAGCCGCACCGATCCGCCTGTCGATCTCCCGCTCCATCTTACCCTCACT
The DNA here is from genome assembly GCF_050575085.1 of Anarhichas minor. Taxonomy (NCBI): domain Eukaryota; kingdom Metazoa; phylum Chordata; class Actinopteri; order Perciformes; family Anarhichadidae; genus Anarhichas; species Anarhichas minor. The sequence continues at coordinate 717,374 of NW_027466541.1, read as the reverse complement.
CGTGAACAAGACCCCGAGATACTTGAACTCCTTCGCTTGAGGTAGGCACTCCGTCCCCACCTGGAGGGAGCAATCCACCGGTTTCCGGCAGAGCACCATGGCCTCAGATTTGGAGGTGCTAACTCTCATCCCCGCCGCTTCACACTCGGCTGCAAACCGCCCCAGTGAATGCTGGAGGTCACGATCCGAGGAGGCTAACAGGACCACATCATCTGCAAACAGCAGAGAGGCGATCCCGAGACCCCCGAACCTGACGTTTTCCGCCCCCAGGCTGCGCCTAGATATCCTGTCCGTGAACAGGACCGGTGACATGAACCAAATATATTATTAATATATTAATATGATTAATAAGATTAATAATCAGTTTACATGTTAATGAGGATTAATAATCAGTTTACAAATTAATGAGGATTAATAAAATGTGTATATGTTAATGAGGATTCATAATATGTTTATATGTTAATGAGGATTAATAATCGGTGTATATGTTAATGAGGATTAATAATCTGTTTACATGTTAATGAGGATTAATAATCTGTTTATATGTTAATGAGGATTAATAATCTGTTTACATGTTAATGAGGATTCATAATCTGTGTATATGTTAATGAGGATTAATAATCTGTTTACATGTTAATGAGGATTAATAATCTGTTTATATGTTAATGAGGATTAATAAGCAGTGTATATGTTAATGAGGATTAATAATCTGTTTATATGTTAATGAGGATTAATAATCTGTTTACATGTGAATGAGGATTAATAATCTGTTTACATGTTAATGAGGATTCATAATCTGTGTATATGTTAATGAGGATTAATAATCTGTTTACATGTTAATGAGGATTCATAATCTGTGTATATGTTAATGAGGATTAATAATCTGTTTACATGTTAATGAGGATTCATAATCTGTGTATATGTTAATGAGGATTCATAATCTGTTTACATGTTAATGAGGATTCATAATCTGTGTATATGTTAATGAGGATTCATAATCTGTGTATATGTTAATGAGGATTAATAATCTGTTTACATGTTAATGAGGATTAATAATCTGTTTATATGTTAATGAGGATTAATAATCTGTGTATATGTTAATGAGGATTAATAATCTGTTTACATGTTAATGAGGATTAATAATCTGTTTACATGTTAATGAGGATTAATAATCTGTGTATATGTTAATGAGGATTAATAATCAGTTTATATGTTAACGAGGATTAATAATCTGTTTACATGTTAATGAGGATTAATAATCTGTGTACATGTTAATGATGATTAATAATCTGTGTATATGTTAATGATGATTAATAATCTGTTTACATGTTAATGAGGATTAATAATCTGTGTATATGTTAATGAGGATTAATAATCTGTGTATATGTTAATGAGGATTCATAATCTGTTTACATGTGAATGAGGATTAATAATCTGTGTATATGTTAATGATGATTAATAATCTGTTTACATGTTAATGAGGATTAATAATCTGTGTATATGTTAATGAGGATTAATAATCTGTTTACATGTTAATGAGGATTAATAATCTGTGTATATGTTAATGAGGATTATTAATCTGTGTATATGTTAATGAGGATTATTAATCTGTGTATATGTTAATGAGGATTAATAATCTGTGTATATGTTAATGAGGATTATTAATCTGTGTATATGTTAATGAGGATTAATAATCTGTTTATATGTTAATGATGATTAATAATCTGTTTACATGTTAATGAGGATTCATAATCTGTGTATATGTTAATGAGGATTAATTATGTGCTTACATGATAATGAGTGTAGTGGCCATTTGTTGACTTAATCAAACTTAAAGAAACAATAATTAAACGCCACTGATGCACCGTGGTCGGTATTCTTACGCAGCCAGAAGAGAGTGGATTGTCTATGCAGGATTCCGATTTTCGTGTTTATTAAATAAAGCAAGCAAAACAAGCAAACAAACGAACTAACAAAACTCCTGTCGTGCTGTCTCTCCTGTGATGTGATATGCTGGTAAAAACTATACGCCCACCCCGGTGCATGCTGGTCCTATCCTTCTACTCATATATATAGCAACAGGTGCCCACAGTAATTACCCAAAAAACAATATAACTAAACAAATTACTATTAAAGAGAAAAATAATCTTAATATATGAAACATCTACAATAATTAAACAATACTACTTATAAATGAAATAACAAAATACAATATCAAATAAATAGCTCCAACAATGAGGTTTCAACAAAACACTACTGACAAGGGTCCTATGGTCTCACATTATCATCTGACAGGAAGAGGATCAACTACCAGTGTCATCTTTGCTCAGAGCATCGTCTGACAAGCAGAGGATTAACTACCGGGGTCCTAGTGACCCAGATCAGTGTCTTACAGGCAGAGGACCAACTACGAAGATCCTTTTGACCGACAGCAACGTCTGACAAGCAGAGGACCAACTGCCAGTGTCATTATGACCCAGAGCATCGTCTTACAGGCCAAGGACTTCAGCGACTAGCTAGTAACTAGCCAGCTCGTATTGTCTATTTGAACAGAAAGGCGGTCTGTAGTGTTGTTGTTGTTATTTGTACAGAGAGTTTGTACTCACCGACCACAGTGAGCAGCATGTTGTCGAGTAGCAGAGCGACACAAACCACCACCAGGACGAGTCTGGGGGAACCTCGACTCTGACGGAGCCACGCCATGTCTGCACACACACACACACACACACACACACACACACACACACACACACACACACACACACACACACACACACACACACACAGAAACAAACAGAAACATTTATCGTTACGTCTTTGCTTCTGTTGGTGTTGATGGTGACGGCGTCTGGGGTCAAAATGTGTAAACTTCAGTATTTATTTATAATGAGTCTGTATAATGTCTACTTCCTGTATGCAGGTATAATGTTATTGTAGTTAGCATGCTAAGCTAACATTGGAGCACAACAGATGTGTCACAAAGGTTTTTTCTCGTTAGCATGAACATGAGCTGAGTGACTTCTCTTTTGACTACTGATTGGTTTAGAGGCTGTCTCCTCCCTCACTAACACAGTTATCTCTCACACACACACACACACACACACACACACACACACACACACACACACACACACCTGCTTTCATCCTCTTATCTCTTTGCATCTCGTTTGTCTCTTGTTTGATGGAGAATTGATGTGAAATGTAATTTTGTCTGAGGATCATTCTTCAGTTTTATATTCTGAACTATACAATTTAAAACACTGAACACTTCAACACACGTCAATAAATCTAAACAAAAAGAACAAAAACACAATTAGAAATATATAAAATACAATTAAAACAATCACAAATAACATGTTATTTTCAAAAGCCTCTTAATATCGACTGTATAAAGATAAGACTGAAAGTTAACATTAAGGACATTAAAAAACAGATCAATAAATATAAAGAAATAAGAAATGAATCAATAAAACAATAAGAAATACATAAATATATATATTATAAATAAAAATCAAATAATAAAAGATACAATTATTAATTTAAATCTAGCAAATCTAACTTAAAAATACAAAGATGTACTATAAATATACTATATATATAATTAAAATACATGTTAACATTTTAGAAAATAAGATGATATAAAACTCACAATACATAAATAATTAAGACATAAAAAACCTGCAATCTAAAGAAAAAGTTCCACTAAATCTGAACAATTTATTAGAAATAAAACTTTAAATTAAAACACAAACATTAAAGACAAACGTCATCATTTGCAAAATAAAAGCTCGACCAAAATAAAATGCGACTGAAAGGAACTTTAAATCCTGACGGAGTGAAATCAGCTCACTGATTTATTTTAAAGCAAATTAAAATAAAAAAATATGAAAAGGATTAAATAAATAAAATAAAACTCACTTCAGAGATTTCCTTGACAGACAGGTGTCTCCTCGCTGGACCAGTGAAGCTCTGGTTCTGGTTCCTTCAGCTGCTGACGGACCGACTATGTATCAGACCTGAGGGGGGGGGGGGGGCAAGGAGACAAGGAGAGGAGGGAGGACGGACGGAAGGGGGGAGGAGGTGGATGTTTCCTCTCTTTTATTCTGATAAAAACAGACAATATGGAGACACACACACACACACATCTACACACCAGCAACGCAAATGATACACCCTCTGACCTGTGTGTGTGTGTGTGTGTGTGTGTGTGTGTGTGTGTGTGTGTGTGTGTGTGTGTGTGTGTGTGTCAGTAATTGTGAGCATCTGCTGTCCTTTTATTGAAGCCTGGAACAACCTGCAGGCTGCAGAGCTTATCACACACACACATCTGCAGGTCTGTTTACACTGCTGGTCTGTGTGTGTGTGTGTGTGTGTGTGTGTGTGTGTGTGTGTGTGTGTGAACACATGAAGTCACTTCACAATGTAAAGCTCTATGTGTGATGTATGAAACCAGTGTTACAACATCGTGAGTGTCGTTCTCCAGCAGACTTGTTGTCTTGCTTCTTGTTTCTCGTGAGTGTATTTTTGAATCTTAAGTTGTTTTCGTTGCTTCAGTCGCCGTCTTTTGGAGGAACGATTTCTCTTTTGAGGACTCGAAGGAGCTTAAGATGGAATTCTGAGTTTATCGGTTGCCTCCACACGGCTCTCAACATGGAGTGCTAACAGTGCTAACGGTGCTAACAGTGCTAACAGTGTTAGTTTATTCTCTGTGAGCTGCTCTAAAGACAGCGAGTAACTCAGAGATCTGCTCATAGACTGAAGGTGTAACCGACTAAACACCATAAACTGTGATTATCTGTAAACTCATGTCTCATATTCATAAACTACTGTAATTACCTTTATACACACCCTGGAAAGAAACACGTCCAAGAGTTTTATAAAGAAACAAAGGTTGAATATCCTGCAAACTATTTGATTGAGCTGCTAAATGTTTACTCTAAAGTAGATTTTTAGCACTGTTCCTGCTCCTGTTCCTGGTCCTGTTCCTGTTCCTGGTCCTGTTCCTGTCTCCTGTTCCTGCTCCTGTTCCTGTTCCTGTTCCTGCTCCTGTTCCTGGTCCTGGTCCTGTTCCTGTCTCCTGTTCCTGCTCCTGTTCCTGCTCCTGGTCCTCTCTTCTGTTCCTGCTCCTGTTCCTGCTCCTGTTCCTGCTCCTGGTCCTCTCTTCTGTTCCTGCTCCTGTTCCTGCTCCTGCTCCTGTTCCTGTCTCCTGCTCCTGTTCCTGCTCCTGTTCCTGTCTCCTGCTCCTGTTCCTGTTCCTGCTCCTGTTCCTGCTCCTGTTCCTGTCTCCTGTTCCTGTCTCCTGCTCCTGTTCCTGTCTCCTGCTCCTGTTCCTGTTCCTGCTCCTGTTACTGCTCCTGTTCCTGTTCCTGTCTCCTGTTCCTGTCTCCTGCTCCTGTTCCTGTTCCTGCTCCTGTTACTGCTCCTGTTCCTGTTCCTGTCTCCTGTTCCTGCTCCTGTTCCTGTGACGTCTTTTGTTTCCGTCACTGACAGCAGTTTGTTTCCTGAAACATCCTGCGGTCATTGAAGGCCTCTCTGACATCAACTGACGTCAGTCACATGATGAGTGAAGAACGTCACATGACATTTATAACTGTTCTCACTCTGGTTCTCTCATAGAATGTCACATGACATTTATAACTGTTCTCATTCTGGTTCTCTCATAGAATGTCACATGACATTTATAACTGTTCTCATTCTAGTTCTCTCATAGAACGTCACATGACATTTAGAACTGTTCTCATTCTGGTTCTCTCATAGAACGTCACATGACATTTAGAACTGTTCTCATTCTAGTTCTCTCATAGAACGTCACATGACATTTAGAACTGTTCTCATTCTGGTTCTCTCATAGAACGTCACATGACATTTATAACTGTTCTCATTCTAGTTCTCTCATAGAACGTCACATGACATTTATAACTGTTCTCATTCTGGTTCTCTCATAGAACGTCACATGACATTTATAACTGTTCTCATTCTAGTTCTCTCATAGAACGTCACATGACATTTATAACTGTTCTCATTCTGGTTCTGTCATAGAATGTCACATGACATTTATAACTGTTCTCATTCTGGTTCTCTCATAGAATGTCACATGACATTTATAACTGTTCTCATTCTGGTTCTCTCATAGAACGTCACATGACATTTATAACTGTTCTCATTCTGGTTCTCTCATAGAACGTCACATGACATTTATAACTGTTCTCATTCTGGTTCTGTCATAGAATGTCACATGACATTTATAACTGTTCTCATTCTAGTTCTCTCATAGAACGTCACATGACATTTATAACTGTTCTCATTCTGGTTCTGTCATAGAATGTCACATGACATTTATAACTGTTCTCATTCTGGTTCTCTCATAGAACGTCACATGACATTTATAACTGTTCTCACTCTGGTTCTCTCATAGAACGTCACATGACATTTACTGGAAGTGTCACTGACTTTATTAACTGTAATGAGGTTTTATTGGCTACATCAGAAATATAAAGTGAGTCTTCATGATAAATTAATGTCATCAATTCTTCTGTGAGCTTCATCCAAAAATACAAATAAAATGAAATATATGAAATAAAATGTTAACAATGATGATATTTCCATTATTGTTTTGGTGATTAATTAGTAAAGAATATAATATTAACTCGAAAGGTGAAGAGGAGCGGCCAAGAGGTACTCAGCAGGCTGTGTACTTGTAACGCGGTTGGCGGTTAGCGGTTAGCCAAACAACCTTAATATCTAATAATTATTTTAGATATTTGGGTCCAACATGAACAAAAAATCAACACTGGTCTACTGCTCTACTGCTCTCCTGGTTTCCTGCTCTTCTGCTCTCCTGCTCTGCTCTCCTGCTCACCTGGTCTCCTGTTCTCCTGGTCTACTGCTCTCCTGGTTTCCTGCTCTTCTGCTCTCCTGCTCACCTGGTCTCCTGTTCTCCTGGTCTACTGGTCTGCTGCTCTCCTGCTCTGCTCTCCCGGTCTACTGGTCTACTGGTCTCCTGCTCTGCTGCTCTCCTGCTCTCCCGGTCTACTGGTCTCCTGCTCTCCTGGTCTCCTGGTCTCCTGGTCTACTGGACCTTGGTGAGACCTTCTGGTTCACCTGTCCATCACACAAACACACCTGGACACACTGAGTGCTCAGAGACTGAGACGCCTGTGAAACTGTTAATCAGCTGTAATCACCTGTAAACACTCACACATCCGCCGGCTCTAATGAGTCTTTATGCCGACATTAAGTCAAACCACACACACACACACACACACACACACACACACACACACACACACACACACGCACACACACACTCTACCTGTGTCTCCAGGTGTGTTTTCATCTCTCTTGTGGTCTCTGCGGTGTCACGTATCAAAAGGCCCGCCCTCACCTGAGGCTTCCAGGAAGGAAGTCTCCTCCGACTGATGCGGTTGAGCTTCAAACGCACCTTCAAAAAACTTCTGAGGGGACGGGACGGATCAGAGGGCAGGGGAGGGTATAAAAAACAAACGCACCTGAAGGAGGGAACAGACGGAGCAGAGAGGGTCAGAGAACTACTGATGTTTATGAAGAACGTCTAAAACCAGAGAAGAAGAAAACTGATTTATTTATTGTCTCAAACTATTTAGAACTCAGATCAATTATTAAATCAAAACACAGCAGAACCAGTCGGAGACCAGAAGAGGAGGATCCAGTGATCGACAGCTGATAGAGGACCGATCCACAGGTCCATCGATCCACCGATCCACCGATCCACCGATCCACAGGTCCACCGATCCACCGATCCATCGATCCACCGATCCATCGATCCACCGATCCACAGGTCCACCGATCCACAGGTCCACCGATTGGAGGATGTGGATGTGGATGTGGAGAAGCTTCCTGTGTGTGTCTCTGGTCGGTGGTCTGGCTCTGGACCACAACACCATCAGGTCCTCCAAAGAGACGACTCAGCAGAGCACCGAGCTGCAGGTAAGAGTACATCACTGTAGTACCTTTATACGTCTCTGCATGGTGTACTTTATACTACACTGCTGTAGTACCTTTATACGTCTCTGCATGGTGTACTTTATACTACACTGCTGTAGTACCTTTATACTTCTCTGCATGGTGTACTTTATACTACACTAGTAGTATTTACTTGGTAGATTTACTAAATATGACAGGTCAACGATTGTAATACGAAATTCAAAAAGGTTTAATTTGAATTTAATAAACAGAAACATAAAAGTGAGTAGAAACAGGAAGTCCTTGTATGTTATTGATTTAAAGTAATATTTATATTTTACTGTTTGATGTATTTCTGTCTGAAAACAGATTTGTGATTTATATATATTTATTTTTGACCAACAGTTTAATGTATTTTATTAAGCTGCTGTGGCTTCACAGTATAATATCATAGTAATATCAGTGATATTACTGTGTTATTACTGTGACATTACTGTGATATTACTGTAATATTAATGTGATATTACTGTGATAGTACAGTGATAGTACAGTGATATTACTGTGATATCACTGTGATATTACTGTGATAGTCCAGTGATAGTAGTGATAGTACAGTGATATTACTGTGATATTACTATGATATTACTGTGATAGTACAGTGATATTACTGTGATAGTACAGTGATATTACTGTGATATTACTGTGACATTACAGTGATATTACTGTAATATTACTGTGATATTACTGTGATATTACTGTGATAGTACAGTGATAGTACTGTGATATTACAGTGATAGTACTGTGATAGTCCAGTGATATTACTGTGATATTGCTGTGATATTACTGTGATATTACAGTGATTGTACTGTGATATTACTGTGATAGTACAGTGATAGTACAGTGATAGTACAGTGATATTACTGTGATATTACAGTGATAGTACTGTGATAGCACTGTGATATTAATGTGACATTACTGTGATAGTCCAGTGATAGTACAGTGATAGTACAGTGATATTACTGTGACATTACAGTGATATTACTGTAATATTACTGTGATATTACAGTGATAGTACTGTGATATTACTGTGATATTACTGTGACATTAATGTGATAGTCCAGTGATAGTACAGTGATAGTACAGTGATATTACTGTGATATTACAGTGATAGTACTGTGATATTACTGTGATATTACTGTGATAGTCCAGTGATAGTACAGTGATATTACTGTGATATTACTGTGACATTACTGTGATATTACTGTGATAGTCCAGTGATAGTACAGTGATAGTATAGTGATATTACTGTGATAGTACAGTGATATTACTGTGATATTACTGTGACATTACTGTGACATTACTGTGAAATTACTGTGACATTACTGTGATATTACTGTGACATTACTGTGATATTACTGTGACAATACTGTGATATTACTGTGACAATACTGTGATATTACGTTGAATATCTGAGGTTGTAACAGTGACATCACTCTGACCTGTCCATCAGGATCGTTTCCATGGAGACCAGGTGGAGCGTCCCGTACGGCGCCAGACGGAGACGATGAACTCCAACAGAAGACAACGAACTCAATGTTCTACAGAGGACTGTAACATAGATCAGGTCAGTAGAGACAGACAGACAGACAGACAGACAGACATTGTTTGATTGATTGATTGATTGATTGATTGATTATCACTGGATCCATCAGGTTGGAGGCTGCAGTAACAGAGCTCAGAGGAGACCGTCCTCACAGGACAGACAGGTGGACAGACCGGTGGACAGACCGGTGGACAGACCAGTGGACAGACCGGTGGACAGAGAGACAGACAGACAGATCAACACAGACGGCTTTAACAGGACCAAAGGTGAGTGATTGGAAGTGACTACAAGTCCCAGAGTGCATTGCTCTAGGAAACATACAATGTTACCAGGAATATTTACTGAAGTATTGTACTTAAGTACACATTACAGGTACTTGTACTTTACTTGAGTAATTGTTACTATACTACATCTGAGAGGTACATATTGTACTTTTACTTCAGGGAAGTTTTGAATGCAGTACTTTTACTTGTACTGTAGTCCTTTCCTAGTGTGTATTAGTACTTTTACTGCAGTAATCTGTGTATTAGTACTTTTACTGCAGTAATCTCTGTATTAGTACTTTTACTGCAGTAATCTCTGTAGTAGTACTTTTACTGCAGTAATCTGTGTATTAGTACTTTTACTGCAGTAATCTCTGTATTAGTACTTTTACTGCAGTAATCTCTGTATTAGTACTTGTACTGCAGTAATCTGTGTATTAGTACTTTTACTGCAGTAATCTGTGTATTAGTACTTTTACTGCAGTAATCTCTGTATTAGTACTTTTACTGCAGTAATCTCTGTATTAGTACTTGTACTGCAGTAATCTGTGTATTAGTACTTTTACTGCAGTAATCTGTGTATTAGTACTTTTACTGCAGTAATCTCTGTATTAGTACTTTTACTGCAGTAATCTGTGTATTAGTACTTTTACTGCAGTAATCTCTGTATTAGTACTTTTACTGCAGTAATCTCTGCATTAGTACTTTTACTGCAGTAATCTCTGTATTAGTACTTTTACTGCAGTAATCTGTGTATTAGTACTTTTACTGCAGTAATCTGTGTATTAGTACTTTTACTGCAGTAATCTCTGTATTAGTACTTTTACTGCAGTAATCTGTGTATTAGTACTTTTACTGCAGTAATCTGTGTATTAGTACTTTTACTGCAGTAATCTCTGTATTAGTACTTTTACTGCAGTAATCTCTGCATTAGTACTTTTACTGCAGTAATCTGTGTATTAGTACTTTTACTGCAGTAATCTCTGTAGTAGTACTTTTACTGCAGTAATCTGTGTATTAGTACTTTTACTGCAGTAATCTCTGTATTAGTACTTTTACTGCAGTAATCTGTGTATTAGTACTTTTACTGCAGTAATCTCTGTATTATTTCTCTTCCAGCTCCAGAGATGTCGAGCTGCGTGCGCTCCGGTGACTGTGCCGCCGGTCTGTGCTGCGTCCGGTACCTGACCGGTAAACGGTGCCAGAGGATCCCGGTGGAGGGGGAGGCCTGTCTGCTCAGAGGATCCGGGAAAATGAGGCGGAAGCTCGGCCGCTGCGACTGTGACGTCGGGCTGACCTGCACCGCCTCCTCTACGGGGAGGGCGGAGTCAGGGAGAACCAAGGGGCAGGGGGCGTGTCAGAGGAACGCAAGGCATTCTGGGAAGAAGAGGAGGACGGCGGAGAGGAGCTGCTGACGACTCTTTATGAACTCATTTAATATAAATAAATATTCATGATGAGATGAACGTTTATCTCCACGTGGAGTCACAGGAAAAAAAAGTTAGAAATATGTTCTCCATCATTATTATTATTATTGTTGTTATTGTTATTATTGTAGTCAATAAAAGTCATAGTTTATTCAAATAAAGAGTGTGACTGTTATTGTGTGAATCTTATTAAAGACAGAAAAATGGAAGAAGTTGAAGTTTGCAAGCAGAGAGCTCTTTATTAATAATATTATAGAATTATTAATATTCATACAGCCCTTTATTAATAATAATATAATATTATTATTATTATATATACAGCCCTTTATGAATATTATTATAGTATTATTAATATTCATACAGCCCTTTATTAATAATAATATAATATTATTATTTTTATATATACATCCCTTTATTATGAATAATATTATTATAGTATTATTAATATTTTTAACGTTAGTAAAGACTTGATTTCTTTTTAAAACATTTCAGGATCCAAATAAAAAATCTAGATGAAGATTTAAAAAATAAAATAAATATAAAATAGAATAAAATACACGATGCAAATAATAGTAATAACGGAATAATAATAATAAAATATACATAAATAATAATAATTATTATTATTTTTAATATATTTTGTTGTTTTATCATCATTAATAATTTAAATGTTTTTGGGTTAGAAACATCCGATCAGAGTGGAAACTAAAGATGGTGGAGGAAGTATTTTTTTACTCCAGTAAAAGTACTAATACACACTGTAAAAATATTAATATATGTAAACGTATTCAGCGACGGCTCAGAACACAAACGTCAGAATCGTAATGGTATTCCATTCAGAGGTTAGTATGCAGTACATGATGTATGCAGTACTCCTCATTCTCATACTTAAACACTGAAATACTGTATTTAGTTATTTCACATATCAGTTTTAGCTAAAATAGCTCGTTGGTGTGAAACACGAGATGTTAGTTCTGTGTGTAGCGTCTTTATGCTAAGCTAGGCTGTCTTAACTGAATATTTAGAGTAAACAAACCACGTATAACATGTTAGCTAGAGGAGCTACTAGATGGATAGGCTAGCTGTTTCCCTCTGTTACCAGTCTTTATGCTAAGCTAAGCTAACTCTGATACCCATCTACTGTAGTACTTAAAGAAATAAAGACTCATGTTTAAACTTACTTCTTACAGCAGACTTCCATCACTCATTAAAACAGCTGATCTGAATCACTTCATCTGATTGGAGCTCCGCTTAGGTGTTTGTGGGCGTGGCTAGACTGTGTTTGATTGACAGCTCGCTTACAAGTGACGATGCAATCAGAGCGAGCTAACTAAAGAACAAGTTCATGTGATAAAGAACTTATGAGCCTTTAAGTATTAAAACTAGTGCTGGGCAAGTTAACGCGTTAACGCATTAATTAATTAACGTTGACAATTTTATCGTGCGTTAACACATTTTTAAAAATTATTAAGCGGACATTTTTAACACAAGAACCAGCAGCGGGCGGTGAACAGCTGTTTGTGTGGCGTCTCTTCCTGTTTCCTTCACCTACATTCCCCTGGGTCCTAAGGCCCTCCATGTACAGCTTCTTATCACCCTCTATGCACCAACGTACATTTATAACAAACACCACACATACTACGGTAATCAGCGTTGTTGCATATGTGTCCAACCAAAATACCAAAAAAAGCAAAAAAGAAACGATTCACTTAAATTATTTTGTTTTTTATTTATAAATTATTTAAATTTAAGTGTTTTGTTTGTAATATGTATAATAAGCATCATTTAGTATCACTACTGAGAATCTAACAAACATAAAAACATGACGTAGATAGGTTTGCAGTTCTCAAGAAGTATATTTAAATATCATCTCTTACTCACATGAAGATAAAGATGTGAACACCGGCTGAATATCTATGATCAGAATCATTATAACTGTGTTATAACTGCTGCTGTGTAAAGGGAATACTGCTGCTAACAAGAACCCGATGTGTTTAAAGTGTTTAAACCAAATGTTATTGACCTTTAGCTCATATAGCAGCATTTTCAAAATAAAAGTGCACAATACACTACTTTTGAATTCATTATTGAACTTTGCCATAACAATGTGATTAATCATTGTAATTAAAACACAAACTTGATTATTTGACTGCAGAAAACAACCGTCTTGAGTCTGTTAGAGATGAACGTAGTTCATATCAGAACTATTGAACATGTTAATGTCAGCTGGTGTCAGCTGCAGAGCGCCCTCTGCTGGACGTTAAAGTCAGAGTTCAGAGCAGAAGAGACGATCACATTAGCTCATCGTGTCGGATTCTAACATCTTGTTCTTTATTGATGAACTTTAGAGATTCAATGAAAACACGTTTAGCTCATTATTTGTTGATTCAACGTTACGATTAAATACATAATGACTTCATTCTCATTCATTAGCCCAAATATACCCAAGTGCAACTTTAAACCTGCAGACTAACAGCAGGTGGAAGAGGTGGAGCCATGCAAACGAGGTTTCATTAACAGTCCATCAGCTGATCAAGTGTCTAAATGAATACGTGTTTAATGTAACGTAACAACCGTCCAAATGTCTCAATCAACTGTCAGAGTTCAGATGTAGTGAGGAATAATAAACACCTTTTAGTTGTCACGGCAACTTCTGTTTTATTCTCTTATTCTTTTTTTTGACTTAACAAAAGACTTGTTGGGACTTTGTGAAAGAAACTTAAAGGAAAAGTCACAAATGCAGCAACATGTTCTCAACAGAATAAAAAAAAAAAAAAAGGTCAGCGTGTGTGTGTGTGTGGGCGCGTTTGATTCTCCATCTCTCAGGAATGTTGAATGGCAGAGGGGCGGAGCCTACAGGGGAGGCGTGGCTACAGGAGTTAAGTGCTGGAGCTCAGAGCTGACCACAGTCAGCGATCGCCACCTTAGTCGAGGTCTTTCCACTCTGGCTGCCGGTGCCTTCCATCTTCCTCACCACGTCCATGCCCTCCACCACGGTGCCGAACACCACGTGCTTCCCATCCAGCCTGCAGGGACGACATCACCGTCACCACCACCACCACCACCGTCATGTCAAACACATGTAAACAAACACCCTGTGAACGCTCACCATGTGGTCTTCTCCGTGCAGATGAAGAACTGGGACCCGTTGGTGTTGGGCCCGGCGTTGGCCATGGACAGCGTGCCGGGGGTGGTGTGCTTCAGGGTGAAGTTCTCATCGGCGAACTTGTTGCCGTAGATGGACTTTCCACCGGTTCCATTGTGGTTGGTGAAGTCACCGCCCTGCGTGTCACACACACACACACACACACACACACACACTCTACCTCTGTCACGATAAGTGATAGGCGTTAGCCTAGCGAGCTAGCAGGCTAGTGCCGCTCCACCAGTGTGATGTCATCACGACCATCAAATTAAACAGCATCTTGTCAGAAACCTGATGCTAGCGTGTATTACAGTAATAAGCAATATGACAACATGATGCACATTATGTTGAAGTCATTTATCAATTATGATTAATATACCCGACGGACCATTTGGGGATCCATCGAGAAAGTTTAGCGTACAGCGTGTCGTACAAAGCACTTTTCAGGAATGAATATAATGAATGTTACACACGTGTTACACACCAGATTAAAGACAAAAGTCTGGGCTACAAGATCCCGTGAGCCATTTTACACTCCAAACACAATTATACACAACTAACAAACAACTAGAAGAATTACCACAATATCTGTCATATTTCGCCGTGGCTGAGCAGACTCTGCAGTCCGGTCGTAGCTACCAACACAAAGCTAAAAGCTAACACGGAAAACTGAGATAGCAGAAAGCGAGCCATCAATGAGCCATCAGCACCAGAACCACAAACCACTTTATCAGTTATCAGAAACGCACCTCACCGTGAGCTGTTTTTGTGAAGACAAAGCATAAAATCCTGGTATTTTTTGTCAGATATCTGTTCTATGGACGTCCCGTTTGTCATAAATCTGTTTCCGTGAGGACAGTGGTTCGACGGGTCGATCTCGGAGACTTTCCCTGTCGCTCTCCAAAATAAAATAAATTCAGAAACACTTTGGGCCTCATTCTCGAACATTCTGAAGACCAACGTCAGAAAAGATCTCCGCCTGAAAATAGGTTCTTACCCAGCCGAAGTGTTCTCAGTTGTGCTCCCCCGAATGAGGATTCTTAAATTGAACGCGCGTTCTCGTGCACCTGGATTTGCATACAGAAACGCCCCGCCAGCTCCTTATAAGGGCATGCAACTGAAGAGACGTGTGCACAATCGACAGACTCCACAGGCAACGCGAAAGCAACTTCAGACTGATTAAAATCATGTCAAAGTGGAAAGTCCTGTCCGGATCTCGTCCTATAGTGTTTTCTCTGTACATTTTGATTATAGTGAATGCATCGGGTGCCTTCCATTCCAGCCCATCATACAATATGTATCATTCGATAATTAAGATGTACTTGAAATGTGTTCGTTTGTTTCTCCATTGAATGGTATATTTGACACTGAACTAGTTCATCTTTATCTCAGTGATAGTGTCCAAATTAGCATAAAATATCACTGGTATGTAAAAACTATACGGACAACAAATAGATGTAAATGTTGATCAAAATCTTATTCCCTTCTGCTCATAATAAAACAAGTCAACAACTCAAAAGTTGACACTGTCAGGTCCATTCTCCATCCATTGTGTGCAGAATCAGGATTTGGGAGTGACGCGGGTATGAAAGCTAGTTTATCCGTCTTTCCTTTACAAGCAGGAAAATTATTTCTCTCTTTATTTGAGGAAAGTTCATATTTGTGTTGTCAAATTTCACTATGACCCTGAAATTCTGTCTCTTGTGTTATCATATACTGAATGCAAGCAAAACTACAGAGCAAAATCACACTTTCTGATTGAACCAATCTATGAACTGTCTGAAACAATGGATATCAACGGCCCCAAATAAAATTGACGCAAACCTGACACTCTCCCCTTGGGGCTAAGCCCCCCTTTCTTTGACTCCTAGAGACGCCCCTGGTCTGGACAGTCTTTTTCTCTCAACAGGTAGATCTTGCCCGTCACCAAGGCAGAAGTCGGGGATCTTGGGCTTAAAAGGTTGGTGACCACTGGTGTAGACAATTACAATGGAACAGATGGTTCCAAAATCACCATTTTGGTGACCTCGCCTGACCTCTGTACTAAAACCTCTGACTTTGTTCTGCTTCACTTTACCAAAGTCAAACTCTGCACAGAGACGGTTCACATGTGCTGTGATTTGAGAGTTTAAACTTTCATCTGCATCATTCAAAAGAGATAATCATGCTTTAAGGCAAACCTGAAACTTCTCAATCTGAGCCGTGTGCCATCTTCATTTACTCTTAACCAGAGACACCCCGTCCCCCCTCTCAGAGGCGCACCCCGTCCCCCCTCTCAGAGGCGCACCCCGTCCCCCCTCTCAGAGGCACCCCGTCCCCCCTCTCAGAGGCGCACCCCGTCCCCCCTCTCAGAGGCGCACCCCGTCCCCCCTCTCAGACGCACCCCGTCCCCCCTCTCAGAGGCGCACCCCGTCCCCCCTCTCAGAGGCGCACCCCGTCCCCCCTCTCAGAGGCGCACCCCGTCCCCCCTCTCAGACGCACCCCGTCCCCCCTCTCAGAGGCGCACCCCGTCCCCCCTCTCAGAGGTACACACTGTAGTTTTTAGTGTACAAATGACACAACTGCCTCATAACACCAGCCCCCCCTCACCTGGCACATGAACTGGGGGATGATGCGGTGGAAGCTGGAGCCCTTGTAGCCGAAGCCCTTCTCACCGGTGCACAGAGCTCTGAAGTTCTCGGCGGTCTTTGGAACCACGTCGTCACGGAGCTGCGGAGAACCACACGGTGTCAGTCGATTAGAGAAGACGAGGAATGAAACAAAGACAGTTTAAGACACCTTGAGGCTAAAGGTTGTGGAATCAGCGACTGATCATCTGGCCTGTTGTCATCCAGGCAAAGAGCCAAAACCACCAGAGCAGGATCACCAGGTGCTCCTTGTTCTGTGTCCCAGAAGACCTCGTCCTGCACTACTGCTGCAACCAGCATCTCTGCAGACTTGACCCAACATTACACCTTTAAAAAACTGACCACTTCATGTAGGGAACACGGATCAGGTGGTTAGTTTGTGCTGAGTCATGGTGGCAACAGGAATACAGCACTGCAGCAGACGAAGACATCATCTGGGGGGGGGGGGGGGGGGGGGGGTGCTGCAGCAGAGATTGTGTGTGTGTGTAGCTGCTCAGCTGTAACTGACACCAGTCCTCCATAATTTAGCTGGAGGCTCGTTTAACACCAGTGAGGTCCAGGATTTAGACAGACCCGGTTGGGTTCGCCATACATCGGGAGCGCCCATAACGGGGCCACAGATACTGCTACGGGAACAAAATGGCTGCACCGGTCAGCTTTTAGTTTCCTGTACATAAAAACAAGACGGAGAAAGAACTGAGGGAGAGGAGGCAAGGAAACAGGAGAGGAAGGAAGGAAGGAAGGCCTGCGTCACAATGGCACCACTGTAAATCCCCAACAGCCCCGTCATGTAAATGTGTGCTTCCTCATTGTGGGAACAAAAGGATTATAAAATAATAAAAAGTGTGTCGAGGTTGTTGTCCGGCCTTCTCTCTACATCCGGGGTTTCTTCATCATGCGGACAGCCCGCCCCTCCCCGTGGAACTTTCCAGAACCGGAACCGGCGCAGTTAACTTCTGTGGTTAAACATGCTAACTGCTTCTTTACAGTAGCTTCTTTTTTTTTTACAGTGGAATGAAGCAAACATAATTCACACCCGTCATTAATCGAGACTTAAAAAAAATAAAATTAAAATATCCCCGCCGGCTTAAGTAAGATTTTACCGTAGATTTCCCGGGCTTGTATAAAAAAAGAACGAACAACGAAACGGCTCAGTGTTCCGTTAGCATTATTAGCTCAACATGCTAGCCAAGCGGTGCTTTGAACTACCGCCCGGGCAGCGTGCCTCTCAACGACTCAAACTATGGCCAACGGTTATCAACGGAAACCAGAGTCCAACTGTCCGCAGCACGAAGTGGCTTTATTACCGTAAAAAAACAAAAGAGTGAGAGTTAGCGGAATCTATCCGCAGGCTAACATTAGCTACACGTAGCATTTTAACGTTTACCTCCATCACGACGCGGCCTAAGGGCGACCCGCCGGAGGTGACATCGAAGAAGACTCTTGTACCGGGCATTTCAGCAGACTTAATGGGGGAGAGTGGACTGGTCGACTGACTACAAGGAGCCGAGGAAAGATGGAACTGTGTGGTTTAATTTTATATAAAACGCCGGTGGGCGGTTTGAAATCAAGGCGAGCCAATTGGCAACGCGGAAATATGCGAGTGGCACCCGTGTAAGCCAATCAGCAGCCAGAACAGTGGAGCCCCTCTCTTGACAGGCTTAACAGACCCTTTGGACGGAGTGTTTGATTCATTCAGCAGAGTGGGCCGCTTCGGGAGGGGGCTTAAATGGTTTTACGGTTTTCTCTCTGTGACACCGCCCCTTTTCCCTGTCCCGGTGCCAAAAAGTTGAATATCGCGAGGACCAGAGCGGCGCGCGCCACGCATCACTGACAACTCTGGGGCCCAATGCGTGCAGCGCACGCGAAGGGTTAAAGTCGAGTCCCCGCAGTAAACGCGCGTTCCCGCTGTCAGGCGGAGAATGTAGGTGCGCGATCACGCGGTAAAGGCGCGGTCCGTCCGGTTAGATTACACGCGCGCACACGCACACAGAAAAAAACAAGAGTTTATACAGGTGCTGGTCATATAATTAGAATATCATCAAAAAGTTGATTTATTTCACTAATTCCATTCAAAAAGTGAAACTTGTCTATTATATTCATTCATTACACACAGACTGATATATTTCAAATGTTTATGTCTTTTAATTTTGATGATTATAACTGACTACTAAGGAAAATCCCAAATTCAGTATCTCAGAAAATTAGAATATTACTTAAGACCAATACAAAGAAAGGATTTGTAGAAATCTTGGCCAACTGAAAAGTATGAACATGAAAAGTATGAGCATGTACAGCACTCAATACTTAGTTGGGGCTCCTTTTGCCTGAATTACTGCAGCAATGCGGCGTGGCATGGAGTCGATCAGTCTGTGGCACTGCTCAGGTGTTATGAGAGCCCAGGTTGCTCTGATAGTGGCCTTCAGCTCTTCTGCATTGTTGGGTCTGGCATTTCGCATCATCCTCTTCACAATACCCCATAGATGTTCTATGGGGTTAAGGTCAGGCGAGTTTGCTGGCCAATTAAGAACAGGGATACCATGGTCCTTAAACCAGGTACTGGTTGCTTTGGCACTGTGTGCAGGTGCCAAGTCCTGTTGGAAAATGAAATCTGCATCTCCATAAAGTTGGTCAGCAGCAGGAAGCATGAAGTGCTCTAAAACTTCCTGGTATACGGCTGCGTTGACCTTGGACCTCAGAAAACACAGTGGACCAACACCAGCAGATGACATGGCACCCCAAACCATCACTGACTGTGGAAACTTTACACTGGACCTCAAGCAACGTGGATTGTGTGTCTCTCCTCTCTTCCTCCAGACTCTGGGACCCTGATTTCCAAAGGAAATGCGAAATTGACTTTCATCAGAGAACATAACTTTGGACCCCTCAGCAGCAGTCCAGTCCTTTTTGTCTTTAGCCCAGGCGAGACGCTTCTGACGCTGTCTGTTGTTCAAGAGTGGCTTGACACAAGGAATGCGACAGCTGAAACCCATGTCTTGCATACGTCTGTGCGTAGTGGTTCTTGAAGCACTGACTCCAGCTGCAGTCCACTCTTTCTGAATCTCCCCCACATTTTTGAATCGGTTTTGTTTCACAATCCTCTCCAGGGTGCGGTTATCCCTATTGCTTGTACACTTTTTTCTACCACATCTTTTCCTTCCCTTCGCCTCTCTATTAATGTGCTTGGACACAGAGCTCTGTGAACAGCCAGCCTCTTTTGCAATGACCTTTTGTGTCTTGCCCTCCTTGTGCAAGGTGTCAATGGTCGTCTTTTGGACAACTGTCAAGTCAGCAGTCTTCCCCATGATTGTGTAGCCTACAGAACTAGACTGAGAGACCATTTAAAGGCCTTTGCAGGTGTTTTGAGTTAATTAGCTGATTAGAGTGTGGCACCAGGTGTCTTCAATATTGAACCTTTTCACAATATTCTAATTTTCTGAGATACTGAATTTGGGATTTTCCTTAGTTGTCAGTTCTAATCATCAAAATTAAAAGAAATAAACATTTGAAATATATCAGTCTGTGTGTAATGAATGAATATAATAGACAAGTTTCACTTTTTGAATGGAATTAGTGAAATAAATCAACTTTTTGATGATATTCTAATTATATGACCAGCACCTGTATATGATGTATTGTTACACACACATTTGTGTATTTTTGTAACTGTGTTATTTATAACATCAAAGACCAAAAGTACAACATTGACTCAAAGTATCTCATCTAATATAAATACGCATCAGAAGCGTTTTACAGTACATTTGAAATACTTTATATTCGGTTGGACAGTTGATTCTGGAAGCTCTGGAAGAAGTAAAGTACAAGTACCTCAAAGATGTACTAAGTAAAGTACTCGGCTGGGGCGTTAGCTTCCACTCCTCTTCTCTTTATTGACGTGGTAACAGGTCTGAAGGCGGGGTGGGGGGCAGCATCGATCAGTCTCACCTGGTGGTTCAGGTGAGACGTGCGACTCGTTAATATGTGAGCTCTACAGTCATCAAACACAGGACCTCGTTGTAACATGAACATATTAAAGTCTGTTATTGTATTTATCTGATTATCTTTAAATACATCATGTGATGATGTCACAGCTCACCGTGTAGAGGATCAGTATTATAAAGCATCAAATGTCCTCCGAGTGTTTATTACATTACAAAGATCATCATCATAACAGAATCAGTGTGATCGTGTACACATTTATTTACCCAGAAGCCAGCGGGGCGAGACACCACGAGCCACTCTACAGCCAACAGAGTGATGAAGAGGAGGAGGAGTGATCTCAGGGCAACAGTTTGAGGCAACTTCACAGGTCCAAGTTCTGTTAGTCACGAGTATCTTTTAATATAAAACGTCTTTGATCTGATAAAAATACAGATAATCACACTCAGCCACCTCGATTCATAGGAAACACGATTATTAATAAAGTAAGAGGGAAGGAAGCAAGGAAAGGAGAGAAGAGGAAGAAAGGAGGGAGAGGAGGCTAGGAAACAGTAGAGGAAGGAAGCAAAGGAGAGAGGAGAGGATGCATGAAAAATGAGAAGAGAGGAAGGAAGGAGAGGGATCAGAAAAGGATGAAAGGAGGGAGAGGAGACAAGGAAACAGTGGACCGGATCATGTTGATCAGGATCCTGGTTTTCTATCAGATGTGATGACATCACAGGACAGGAAGTTGTGTTTGGACTCTTTAAATTAGAATCACATTTATTATGAAGGCAGAAGAAGAAGGAGACACAAAGAACTTCCTCTGAACTCAAAGACTGTAGAAGAAGAAGCTTCACGATGAACTTTAGTCTCATTCACACAAGAAGAAGAACTAAACACCACAGACAGTCCTGCTGAGGACCTGGTCTCTGATTGGTCCTCCTGTCCCTGAGGACCTGGTCTCTGATTGGTCCTTGTGCAGAGAGACAAACGTGAGAGAAGACTTTTGGACTGTTTGGGTCCGAGACGTCCTCTGATGAACGACTCGTTTCCATGGAAAGGTTTGTTGTTGTTGTTTCCACATAATGTCACACGTGTGAAAGATTAATAACGGGTTTATAATCAAACCTAAATAATAATAATAATAACGCTGTGGCTGAGTGTCAACTTTCTTTAAAGCTCATCTTCACGTTTGAAACTACAAATCCCATCATCCCTCTGCCGGCTCTGATGTGAACGAATGTTTGACGGCTCGTCTGCTGATAAAACCTGTGAGACGAGGAGACGAGGAGGAAACGAAGGACGAAGCATCCGAAAACATTTCAGAGGATTAAAAAAACAATAAAATAGTCACAAGTTGAAGAGTTCTCTTCTTTAAAAAGTCTGATTCTTCTCATCGTCCACGAGTTCATATCTTACAGTGTGTGTGTGTGTGTGTGTGTGTGTGTTCAGTTGTTCTCAAACAGCGACAGCAGGTCGTCGTTGTTGTTGTTGTTGTTCGGGAGGTCCGGGGGTCCGAGGTACGACAGCAACTCGTCTGGGTTGGTCAACTCCGGAAGCAACTTCACCAACAAAACAAACAAACAAACAAACAAACAAACAGGTGAGTTATAAACACGTGTTCCTGTTTTCATCCTGAAGACTCAACAAACTAACGACTCATTTTACAAGAAACAGAAGCAGCCGCTGATCTCAGGCTGCTATTTAAATACAAGATGCAATATATTTAAATACAAGATGCAATGTATTTAAATACAAGATGCAATATATTTAAATACATGATGCAATATATTTAAATACAAGATGCAATATATTTAAATAAAAGATGCAATGTATTTAAATACAAGATGCAATATATTTAAATACAAGATGCAATGTATTTAAATACATGATGCAATATATTTAAATACAAGATGCAATATATTTAAATACAAGATGCAATGTATTTAAATACAAGATGCAATGTATTTAAATACAAGATGCAATATATTTAAATACAAGATGCAATGTATTTAAATACAAGATGCAATATATTTAAATACAAGATGCAATATATTTAAATACAAGATGCAATGTATTTAAATACATGATGCAATATATTTAAATACAAGATGCAATGTATTTAAATACAAGATGCAATGTATTTAAATACAAGATGCAATATATTTAAATACAAGATGCAATGTATTTAAATACATGATGCAATATATTTAAATACAAGATGCAATATATTTAAATACAAGATGCAATGTATTTAAATACAAGATGCAATGTATTTAAATACAAGATGCAATGTATTTAAATACAAGATGCAATATATTTAAATACAAGATGCAATGTATTTAAATACATGATGCAATATATTTAAATACAAGATGCAATATATTTAAATACAAGATGCAATATATTTAAATACAAGATGCAATGTATTTAAATACATGATGCAATGTATTTAAATACATGATGCAATATATTTAAATACAAGATGTAATATATTTAAATATATGATGTAATATATTTAAATACATTACGTCATATATTTAAATACATATACTCTATAAATACAACTCATAAATATGCTGTACAAATCTACATCTTAAGTATATAATATCCACTATGATTATTGATGTATTCATGAGTTCATCTCTGTATATAAATGTATATTTATACGATAATATTAAATATAATCTCACGTCTAGAGACGGTTCAGTATTATCCGTTGCCCCCCCGAGACCGAAGGAGCCGTCGCCGTGGAGACGGGGGTTCTGGTTGCTACGCTGCATCATCATGTTGCCCCCCCCCATCTGGAGGTTGCCGTGGAGACCCTGCGACTGCTGCTGGGAGAGAGGAGCACCATGGGAAGTGGAGTCCAGACGGCCCGAGAGAGACATCTGTGGAGGGGGAGAGGAGGCAAGGAAACAGGAGAGGAAGGAAAGAAGGAAAGAGAAAAGGAGAGGAGGAAAGGATTGAGGGCAGGGTGTAAAAGAGAAGGAAACAAGAAAGAAGAGAGGAAGAGAAGAAGGACAGAGGAGAGGAAGGAAAGGAGAGAGGAGGTGAACTGAGTGAACATTAATAATCACTAATATGATGATAAAGATGATGAAGATTAAGGTGTTAACATACCTGTCCAGCTAGTGGGTGTGGGGGGGGTTTGTCAGGGGTGAGGAGGGCACTGGAGAGCTCAGACTGGTAGGAGAGAGGGGGGGGGGCCGGGGGAGGAGAAATCCCCCCCGACCCCCGGAGTCCCAGGACCAGTGAAATCTGAGAAAGAGTGTTGACTGGGATAGGACGGAGCTGAGGACACACAGACAGAGAGACAGAGACAGAGACAGAGACAGAGAGAGAGAGAGAGAGAGAGAGAGAGAGAGAGAGAGAGAGAGAGAGAGAGAGAGAGAGAGACACACACACAGAATAATTAGTTATTGATCTCTCTTTTTAGCAGGACATCCTGAGACTCTAAGTGGACCAGGAGGATCTGGGTACCTGGTCCTGGGTAGTCCACCGCGCCGCCGCCCCCTGCAGGTAGGGGGGGGTAGGGCATCGGGGAGGAGGCGGCCGAGGAGGGGGCGGGGCCTAGCGATGCGATCATCTCCATGACGCTGGGCAGCACCATGTGACTCGGGCTGAGCGTCCTGCAGCGCTTCAGAACCGGACCGTCGGGGTCCTCCTTTATGTGGAGGTCCGGCTTCACCGGGACCGGCTTCCAGCTACAGACGGGGTCGATGGTGATCTCCTCGTACTCAGAGCTGTGGGGGAGGGGGGTCAGTACAGGAAATGGCCCTTCAAAATAAAATACTGACTATCAAAGTAAAGTCTGAATAAATGGAGTTTCTTACTTCTGAACGTAGATGAGGATTCCCAGCATGTATTGATCCACCTCCAGACCTTCTAACAGAGCGGTTTTACTGCGCGCGCACACACACACACAGGTTATAAAAGACCTAATAAATGTGTTTTTATAACTTAAAAATAATAAGAGAGACGTACTTGCACACAGGACATCTCCATGTTCCTCTCTCACAGTTCAGCTGCAGGTACGACTCCAGATCAAAACACTGCAGACAGACAGAAAGGTAGAGAGTCAGACAGACAGACAGGTAGAGAGACAGACAGACAGAAAGGTAGAGAGAGACAGAAAGGTAGAGAGTCAGACAGACAGACAGGTAGAGAGTCAGACAGACAGACAGGTAGAGAGACAGACAGACAGACAGAAAGGTAGAGAGACAGACAGAAAGGTAGAGAGACAGACAGACAGACAGGCAGAAAGGTAGAGAGACAGACAGACAGACAGGCAGGTAGAGAGACAGACAGACAGACAGACAGACAGGCAGGTAGAGAGACAGACAGACAGACAGAAAGGTAGAGAGACAGACAGACAGGCAGGTAGAGAGACAGACAGACAGACAGGCAGGTAGAGAGTCAGACAGACAGAAAGGTAGAGAGTCAGACAGACAGAAAGGTAGAGAGTCAGACAGACAGAAAGGTAGAGAGACAGACAGACAGAAAGGTAGAGAGACAGACAGACAGACAGGCAGGTAGAGAGACAGACAGACAGACAGGCAGGTAGAGAGACAGACAGAAAGGTAGAGAGACAGACAGAAAGGTAGAGAGACAGACAGAAAGATAGAGAGACAGACAGACAGAAAGGTAGAGAGACAGACAGACAGACAGACAGGTAGAGAGACAGACAGACAGACAGACAGGTAGAGAGACAGACAGACAGAAAGGTAGAGAGACAGACAGACAGAAAGGTAGAGAGACAGACAGACAGAAAGGTAGAGAGTCAGACAGACAGAAAGGTAGAGAGTCAGACAGACAGAAAGGTAGAGAGTCAGACAGACAGAAAGGTAGAGAGTCAGACAGACAGAAAGGTAGAGAGTCAGACAGACAGACAGGCAGGTAGAGAGTCAGACAGACAGAACGGTAGAGAGTCAGACAGACAGACAGAAAGGTAGAGAGTCAGACAGACAGACAGGCAGGTAGAGAGTCAGACAGACAGAAAGGTAGAGAGTCAGACAGACAGAAAGGTAGAGAGACAGACAGACAGAAAGGTAGAGAGACAGACAGACAGACAGAAAGGTAGAGAGACAGACAGAAAGGTAGAGAGACAGACAGACAGACAGGTAGAGAGACAGAGAGAAAGACAGACAGAAAGGTAGACAGACAGACAGACAGGTAGAGAGACAGACAGAGAGAAAGGTAGAGAGACAGAGAGAAAGGTAGAGAGACAGAGAGAAAGGTAGAGAGACAGACAGAGAGAAAGGTAGAGAGACAGACAGACAGGTAGAGAGTCAGACAGACAGACAGAAAGGTAGAGAGACAGACAGAAAGGTAGAGAGACAGACAGACAGACAGAAAGGTAGAGAGACAGACAGGTAGAGAGACAGACAGAAAGGTAGAGAGACAGACAGACAGGTAGAGAGACAGACAGACAGAAAGGTAGAGAGACAGACAGAAAGGTAGAGAGACAGACAGAAAGGTAGAGAGACAGACAGACAGACAGGTAGAGAGACAGACAGAAAGGTAGAGAGACAGACAGACAGACAGGTAGAGAGTCAGACAGACAGACAGAAAGGTAGAGAGACAGACAGACAGACAGGTAGAGAGTCAGACAGACAGACAGAAAGGTAGAGAGACAGACAGAAAGGTAGAGAGACAGACAGACAGACAGGTAGAGAGACAGACAGACAGACAGGTAGAGAGACAGACAGACAGAAAGGTAGAGAGACAGACAGACAGACAGGTAGAGAGTCAGACAGACAGAAAGGTAGAGAGTCAGACAGACAGAAAGGTAGAGAGACAGACAGACAGACAGGTAGAGAGACAGACAGACAGACAGGTAGAGAGACAGACAGACAGAAAGGTAGAGAGACAGAGAGAAAGGTCGAGAGTCAGACAGACAGAAAGGTAGAGAGTCAGACAGACAGAAAGGTAGAGAGTCAGACAGACAGGTAGAGAGACAGACAGACATGTAGAGAGACAGACAGACAGGTAGAGAGACAGACAGACAGGTAGAGAGACAGACAGACAGGTAGAGAGACAGACAGACAGGTAGAGAGACAGACAGACAGGTAGAGAGACAGACAGAAAGGTTGAGAGACAGACAGAAAGGTAGAGAGAAAGGTAGAGAGACAGACAGACAGGTAGAGAGTCAGACAGACAGAAAGGTAGAGAGACAGACAGAAAGGTAGAGAGAAAGGTAGAGAGACAGACAGACAGGTAGAGAGTCAGACAGAAAGGTAGAGAGACAGACAGAAAGATAGAGAGACAGACAGACAGAAAGGTAGAGAGACAGACAGACAGACAGACAGGTAGAGAGACAGACAGACAGACAGGTAGAGAGACAGACAGACAGAAAGGTAGAGAGACAGACAGACAGAAAGGTAGAGAGTCAGACAGACAGGTAGAGAGTCAGACAGACAGAAAGGTAGAGAGTCAGACAGACAGAAAGGTAGAGAGTCAGACAGACAGAAAGGTAGAGAGTCAGACAGACAGAAAGGTAGAGAGTCAGACAGACAGACAGGCAGGTAGAGAGTCAGACAGACAGAACGGTAGAGAGTCAGACAGACAGACAGAAAGGTAGAGAGTCAGACAGACAGACAGGCAGGTAGAGAGTCAGACAGACAGAAAGGTAGAGAGTCAGACAGACAGAAAGGTAGAGAGACAGACAGACAGAAAGGTAGAGAGACAGACAGACAGACAGAAAGGTAGAGAGACAGACAGAAAGGTAGAGAGACAGACAGACAGACAGGTAGAGAGACAGAGAGAAAGACAGACAGAAAGGTAGAGAGACAGACAGAAAGGTAGACAGACAGACAGACAGGTAGAGAGACAGACAGAGAGAAAGGTAGAGAGACAGAGAGAAAGGTAGAGAGACAGAGAGAAAGGTAGAGAGACAGACAGAGAGAAAGGTAGAGAGACAGACAGACAGGTAGAGAGTCAGACAGACAGACAGAAAGGTAGAGAGACAGACAGAAAGGTAGAGAGACAGACAGACAGACAGAAAGGTAGAGAGACAGACAGGTAGAGAGACAGACAGAAAGGTAGAGAGACAGACAGACAGGTAGAGAGACAGACAGACAGAAAGGTAGAGAGACAGACAGAAAGGTAGAGAGACAGACAGAAAGGTAGAGAGACAGACAGACAGACAGGTAGAGAGACAGACAGAAAGGTAGAGAGACAGACAGACAGACAGGTAGAGAGTCAGACAGACAGAAAGGTAGAGAGACAGACAGACAGACAGGTAGAGAGTCAGACAGACAGACAGAAAGGTAGAGAGACAGACAGAAAGGTAGAGAGACAGACAGACAGACAGGTAGAGAGACAGACAGACAGACAGGTAGAGAGACAGACAGACAGACAGGTAGAGAGACAGACAGACAGAAAGGTAGAGAGACAGACAGACAGACAGGTAGAGAGTCAGACAGACAGAAAGGTAGAGAGTCAGACAGACAGAAAGGTAGAGAGACAGACAGACAGACAGGTAGAGAGACAGACAGACAGACAGGTAGAGAGACAGACAGACAGAAAGGTAGAGAGACAGAGAGAAAGGTCGAGAGTCAGACAGACAGAAAGGTAGAGAGTCAGACAGACAGAAAGGTAGAGAGTCAGACAGACAGGTAGAGAGACAGACAGACATGTAGAGAGACAGACAGACAGGTAGAGAGACAGACAGACAGGTAGAGAGACAGACAGACAGGTAGAGAGACAGACAGACAGGTAGAGAGACAGACAGACAGGTAGAGAGACAGACAGAAAGGTTGAGAGACAGACAGAAAGGTAGAGAGAAAGGTAGAGAGACAGACAGACAGGTAGAGAGTCAGACAGACAGAAAGGTAGAGAGACAGACAGAAAGGTAGAGAGAAAGGTAGAGAGACAGACAGACAGGTAGAGAGTCAGACAGACAGAAAGGTAGAGAGACAGACAGACAGGTAGAGAGACAGACAGACAGGTAGAGAGTCAGACAGACAGGTAGAGAGACAGACAGACAGAGAGAAAGGTAGAGAGACAGACAGACAGGTAGAGAGTCAGACAGAAAGGTAGAGAGACAGACAGACAGAAAGGTAGAGAGACAGACAGACAGAAAGGTAGAGAGACAGACAGACAGAAAGGTAGAGAGACAGACAGAAAGGTAGAGAGACAGACAGACAGACAGGTAGAGAGACAGACAGACAGACAGGTAGAGAGACAGATAGACAGACAGATAGAGAGACAGACAGACAGGCAGGTAGAGAGTCAGACAGACAGAAAGGTAGAGAGTCAGACAGACAGAAAGGTAGAGAGACAGACAGACAGAAAGGTAGAGAGACAGACAGACAGAAAGGTAGAGAGTCAGACAGACAGAAAGGTAGAGAGTCAGACAGACAGAAAGGTAGAGAGTCAGACAGACAGAAAGGTAGAGTCAGACAGACAGACAGAAAGGTAGAGTCAGACAGACAGACAGAAAGGTAGAGAGACAGACAGAAAGGTAGAGAGACAGACAGAAAGGTAGAGAGACAGACAGAAAGGTAGAGAGACAGACAGACAGGTAGAGAGTCAGACAGACAGAAAGGTAGAGAGTCAGACAGACAGAAAGGTAGAGAGACAGACAGAAAGGTAGAGAGACAGACAGACAGAAAGGTAGAGAGACAGACAGAAAGGTAGAGAGACAGACAGACAGAAAGGTAGAGAGACAGACAGAGACAGGTAGAGAGTCAGACAGACAGAAAGGTAGAGAGTCAGACAGACAGAAAGGTAGAGAGTCAGACAGACAGAAAGGTAGAGAGACAGACAGACAGACAGGCAGGTAGAGAGACAGACAGACAGACAGGCAGGTAGAGAGACAGACAGACAGAAAGGTAGAGAGTCAGACAGACAGAAAGGTAGAGAGACAGACAGACAGAAAGGTAGAGAGACAGACAGACAGACAGAAAGGTAGAGAGTCAGACAGACAGACAGGCAGGTAGAGAGTCAGACAGACAGAAAGGTAGAGAGTCAGACAGACAGACAGACAGGTAGAGAGTCAGACAGACAGACAGACAGGTAGAGAGTCAGACAGACAGAAAGGTAGAGAGTCAGACAGACAGAAAGGTAGAGAGACAGACAGACAGAAAGGTAGAGAGACAGACAGACAGAAAGGTAGAGAGACAGACAGACAGAAAGGTAGAGAGACAGACAGACAGACAGGTAGAGAGACAGACAGACAGACAGACAGGTAGAGAGACAGAGAAAAAGGTAGAGAGACAGACAGACAGAAAGGTAGAGAGACAGACAGAAAGGTAGACAGACAGACAGACAGGTAGAGAGACAGACAGACAGGTAGAGAGACAGACAGACAGACAGAGAGAAAGGTAGAGACAGAGAGAAAGGTAGAGAGTCAGACAGACAGAAAGGTAGAGAGTCAGACAGACAGAAAGGTAGAGAGACAGACAGACAGGTAGAGAGACAGACAGACAGGTAGAGAGTCAGACATACAGACAGAGAGAAAGGTAGAGAGACAGACAGACAGGTAGAGAGTCAGACAGACAGGTAGAGAGTCAGACAGACAGAAAGGTAGAGAGACAGACAGACAGAAAGGTAGAGAGACAGACAGACAGAAAGGTAGAGAGACAGACAGACAGAAAGGTAGAGAGACAGACAGAAAGGTAGAGAGACAGACAGACAGACAGGTAGAGAGACAGATAGACAGACAGATAGAGAGACAGACAGACAGGCAGATAGAGAGACAGACAGACAGGCAGGTAGAGAGTCAGACAGACAGAAAGGTAGAGAGTCAGACAGACAGAAAGGTAGAGAGACAGACAGACAGAAAGGTAGAGAGACAGACAGACAGAAAGGTAGAGAGTCAGACAGACAGAAAGGTAGAGAGTCAGACAGACAGAAAGGTAGAGTCAGACAGACAGACAGAAAGGTAGAGTCAGACAGACAGACAGAAAGGTAGAGAGACAGACAGAAAAGTAGAGAGACAGACAGAAAGGTAGAGAGACAGACAGACAGACAGGTAGAGAGTCAGACAGACAGAAAGGTAGAGAGTCAGACAGACAGAAAGGTAGAGAGACAGACAGAAAGGTAGAGAGACAGACAGACAGAAAGGTAGAGAGACAGACAGAGACAGGTAGAGAGTCAGACAGACAGAAAGGTAGAGAGTCAGACAGACAGAAAGGTAGAGAGACAGACAGACAGAAAGGTAGAGAGACAGACAGACAGAAAGGTAGAGAGACAGACAGACAGGTAGAGAGACAGACAGACAGAAAGGTAGAGAGTCAGACAGACAGAAAGGTAGAGAGACAGACAGACAGACAGAAAGGTAGAGAGTCAGACAGACAGACAGGCAGGTAGAGAGTCAGACAGACAGAAAGGTAGAGAGTCAGACAGACAGACAGACAGGTAGAGAGTCAGACAGACAGACAGACAGGTAGAGAGTCAGACAGACAGAAAGGTAGAGAGTCAGACAGACAGAAAGGTAGAGAGACAGACAGACAGAAAGGTAGAGAGACAGACAGACAGAAAGGTAGAGAGACAGACAGAAAGGTAGAGAGACAGACAGACAGACAGGTAGAGAGACAGAGAGAAAGGTAGAGAGACAGACAGACAGAAAGGTAGAGAGACAGACAGAAAGGTAGACAGACAGACAGACAGGTAGAGAGACAGACAGACAGACAGAGAGAAAGGTAGAGAGACAGAGAGAAAGGTAGAGAGTCAGACAGACAGAAAGGTAGAGAGTCAGACAGACAGAAAGGTAGAGAGACAGACAGACAGAAAGGTAGAGAGACAGACAGAAAGGTAGAGAGACAGACAGAAAGGTAGAGAGACAGACAGACAGACAGACAGGTAGAGAGACAGAGAGAAAGGTAGAGAGACAGACAGACAGAAAGGTAGAGAGACAGACAGAAAGGTAGACAGACAGACAGACAGGTAGAGAGACAGACAGACAGACAGAGAGAAAGGTAGAGAGACAGAGAGAAAGGTAGAGAGACAGAGAGAAAGGTAGAGAGACAGACAGACAGAAAGGTAGAGAGTCAGACAGACAGAAAGGTAGAGAGTCAGACAGACAGAAAGGTAGAGAGTCAGACAGACAGAAAGGTAGAGAGACAGACAGACAGAAAGGTAGACAGTCAGACAGACAGACAGACAGGTAGAGAGTCAGACAGACAGACAGGTAGAGAGTCAGACAGAAAGGGAGAGAGACAGACAGAAAGGTAGAGAGACAGACAGAAAGGTAGAGAGACAGACAGAAAGGTAGAGAGACAGACAGGTAGAGAGACAGACAGAAAGGTAGAGAGACAGACAGACAGACAGGTAGAGAGACAGACAGAAAGGTAGAGAGTCAGACAGACAGAAAGGTAGAGAGACAGACAGAAAGGTAGAGAGTCAGACAGACAGAAAGGTAGAGAGTCAGACAGACAGAAAGGTAGAGAGTCAGACAGACAGAAAGGTAGAGAGTCAGACAGACAGACAGACAGGTAGAG
>NW_027466541.1:610000-672500 GCF_050575085.1 Anarhichas minor | reverse complement strand
AGGTAGAGAGACAGACAGACAGACAGGTAGAGAGACAGACAGACAGACAGACAGGTAGAGAGACAGACAGACAGACAGGTAGAGAGTCAGACAGACAGAAAGGTAGAGAGACAGACAGACAGACAGGTAGAGAGACAGACAGACAGACAGGTAGAGAGTCAGACAGACAGAAAGGTAGAGAGACAGACAGACAGACAGGTAGAGAGACAGACAGACAGACAGGTAGAGAGACAGACAGACAGACAGGTAGAGAGTCAGACAGACAGACAGACAGGTAGAGAGTCAGACAGACAGACAGACAGGTAGAGAGTCAGACAGACAGACAGACAGGTAGAGAGTCAGACAGACAGACAGGTAGAGAGTCAGACAGACAGACAGGTAGAGAGTCAGACAGACAGACAGACAGACAGGTAGAGAGACAGACAGACAGAAAGGTAGAGAGACAGACAGACAGACAGACAGGTAGAGAGTCAGACAGAAAGGTAGAGAGACAGACAGACAGAAAGGTAGAGAGACAGACAGACAGGTAGAGAGACAGACAGACAGAAAGGTAGAGAGACAGACAGACAGGTAGAGAGACAGACAGACAGACAGGTAGATAGACAGAGAGAAAGGTAGAGAGTCAGACAGACAGACAGGTAGAGAGTCAGACAGACAGAAAGGTAGAGAGACAGACAGACAGAAAGGTAGAGAGACAGACAGACAGAAAGGTAGAGAGACAGACAGACAGGCAGGTAGAGAGACAGACAGACAGATAGAGAGACAGACAGACAGAGAGAAAGGTAGAGAGACAGACAGAAAGGTAGAGAGACAGACAGACAGGTAGAGAGACAGACAGACAGGTAGAGAGACAGACAGAAAGGTAGAGAGACAGACAGACAGAGAGAAAGGTAGAGAGACAGAGAGAAAGGTAGAGAGTCAGACAGACAGAAAGGTAGAGAGACAGACAGAGAGAAAGGTAGAGAGACAGAGAGAAAGGTAGAGAGTCAGACAGACAGACAGGTAGAGACATAGACAGAAAGGTAGAGAGACAGACAGACAGAGAGAAAGGTAGAGAGACAGACAGACAGACAGGTAGAGAGACAGACAGACAGACAGACAGGTAGAGAGACAGACAGACAGACAGGTAGAGAGTCAGACAGACAGAAAGGTAGAGAGACAGACAGACAGACAGGTAGAGAGACAGACAGACAGACAGGTAGAGAGTCAGACAGACAGAAAGGTAGAGAGACAGACAGACAGACAGGTAGAGAGACAGACAGACAGACAGGTAGAGAGACAGACAGACAGACAGGTAGAGAGTCAGACAGACAGACAGACAGGTAGAGAGTCAGACAGACAGACAGACAGGTAGAGAGTCAGACAGACAGACAGACAGGTAGAGAGTCAGACAGACAGACAGGTAGAGAGTCAGACAGACAGACAGGTAGAGAGTCAGACAGACAGACAGACAGACAGGTAGAGAGACAGACAGACAGAAAGGTAGAGAGACAGACAGACAGACAGACAGGTAGAGAGTCAGACAGACAGACAGGTAGAGAGTCAGACAGACAGACAGACAGACAGGTAGAGAGACAGACAGACAGAAAGGTAGAGAGACAGACAGACAGGTAGAGAGACAGACAGACAGACAGGTAGATAGACAGACAGACAGGTAGATAGACAGAGAGAAAGGTAGAGAGTCAGACAGACAGACAGGTAGAGAGTCAGACAGACAGAAAGGTAGAGAGACAGACAGACAGAAAGGTAGAGAGACAGACAGACAGAAAGGTAGAGAGACAGACAGAAAGGTAGAGAGACAGACAGGTAGAGAGTCAGACAGAAAGGTAGAGAGTCAGACAGAAAGGTAGAGAGACAGACAGACAGAAAGGTAGAGAGTCAGACAGAAAGGTAGAGAGACAGACAGACAGGTAGAGAGTCAGACAGAAAGGTAGAGAGTCAGACAGAAAGGTAGAGAGTCAGACAGAAAGGTAGAGAGTCAGACAGAAAGGTAGAGAGACAGACAGACAGGTAGAGAGACAGACAGACAGGTAGAGAGTCAGACAGACAGACAGACAGGTAGAGAGTCAGACAGACAGACAGACAGGTAGAGAGTCAGACAGACAGACAGACAGGTAGAGAGTCAGACAGACAGACAGACAGGTAGAGAGTCAGACAGAC
Source organism: Anarhichas minor (assembly GCF_050575085.1). Taxonomy (NCBI): domain Eukaryota; kingdom Metazoa; phylum Chordata; class Actinopteri; order Perciformes; family Anarhichadidae; genus Anarhichas; species Anarhichas minor. The sequence continues at coordinate 670,340 of NW_027466541.1, read as the reverse complement.
AGACAGACAGACAGGTAGAGAGACAGACAGACAGACAGGTAGAGAGACAGACAGACAGACAGGTAGAGAGACAGACAGACAGAAAGGTAGAGAGACAGACAGACAGAAAGGTAGAGAGACAGACAGACAGGTAGAGAGACAGACAGACAGAAAGGTAGAGAGACAGACAGACAGGTAGAGAGACAGACAGACAGGTAGAGAGACAGACAGACAGACAGGTAGAGAGACAGAGAGAAAGGTAGAGAGTCAGACAGACAGACAGGTAGAGAGTCAGACAGACAGAAAGGTAGAGAGACAGACAGACAGAAAGGTAGAGAGACAGACAGACAGACAGACAGGTAGAGAGTCAGACAGAAAGGTAGAGAGACAGACAGACAGAAAGGTAGAGAGACAGACAGACAGACAGACAGGTAGAGAGACAGACAGACAGACAGGTAGAGAGACAGACAGACAGAAAGGTAGAGAGACAGACAGACAGACAGACAGGTAGAGAGTCAGACAGAAAGGTAGAGAGACAGACAGACAGAAAGGTAGAGAGACAGACAGACAGGTAGAGAGACAGACAGACAGAAAGGTAGAGAGACAGACAGACAGAAAGGTAGAGAGACAGACAGACAGGTAGAGAGACAGACAGACAGACAGGTAGAGAGACAGAGAGAAAGGTAGAGAGTCAGACAGACAGACAGGTAGAGAGTCAGACAGACAGAAAGGTAGAGAGACAGACAGACAGAAAGGTAGAGAGACAGACAGAAAGGTAGAGAGACAGACAGACAGACAGGTAGAGAGTCAGACAGAAAGGTAGAGAGACAGACAGACAGAAAGGTAGAGAGACAGACAGACAGAAAGGTAGAGAGTCAGACAGAAAGGTAGAGAGACAGACAGACAGGTAGAGAGACAGACAGGTAGAGAGTCAGACAGACAGACAGACAGACAGACAGACAGACAGACAGAGAGTCAGACAGACAGAAAGGTAGAGAGTCAGACAGAAAGGTAGAGAGACAGACAGACCGAAAGGTAGAGAGACAGACAGACCGAAAGGTAGAGAGACAGACAGACCGAAAGGTAGAGAGACAGACAGACAGGTAGAGAGACAGACAGACAGGTAGAGAGTCAGACAGACAGGTAGAGAGTCAGACAGACAGACAGACAGACAGACAGACAGACAGAAAGGTAGAGAGACAGACAGACCGAAAGGTAGAGAGACAGACAGACCGAAAGGTAGAGAGACAGACAGACAGGTAGAGAGTCAGACAGACAGGTAGAGAGTCAGACAGACAGACAGAGAGACAGACAGAAAGGTAGAGAGACAGACAGACAGAAAGGTAGAGAGACAGACAGACAGAAAGGTAGAGAGACAGACAGACAGAAAGGTAGAGAGACAGAGAGACAGACAGAAAGGTAGAGAGACAGAGAGACAGACAGAGAGACAGACAGACAGAAAGGTAGAGAGTCAGACAGACAGAAAGGTAGAGAGACAGACAGACAGGTAGAGAGTCAGACAGAAAGGTAGAGAGACAGACAGACAGGTATAGAGTCAGACAGACAGACAGACAGGTAGAGAGTCAGACAGACAGACAGACAGGTAGAGAGTCAGACAGACAGACAGACAGGTAGAGAGTCAGACAGACAGACAGACAGACAGGTAGAGAGACAGACAGACAGAAGGGTAGAGAGACAGACAGACAGACAGACAGGTAGAGAGTCAGACAGAAAGGTAGAGAGACAGACAGACAGAAAGGTAGAGAGACAGACAGACAGGTAGAGAGACAGACAGACAGAGAGACAGACAGAGAGACAGACAGACAGGTAGAGAGACAGACAGACAGACAGACAGGTAGAGAGACAGACAGACAGACAGACAGGTAGAGAGTCAGACAGACAGACAGACAGGTAGAGAGTCAGACAGACAGGTAGAGAGTCAGACAGACAGGTAGAGAGTCAGACAGACAGGTAGAGAGTCAGACAGACAGGTAGAGAGTCAGACAGACAGGTAGAGAGTCAGACAGACAGACAGACAGGTAGAGAGTCAGACAGACAGACAGACAGGTAGAGAGTCAGACAGACAGACAGAAAGGTAGAGAGACAGACAGAAAGGTAGAGAGACAGACAGAAAGGTAGAGAGACAGACAGAAAGGTAGAGAGACAGACAGAAAGGTAGAGAGACAGACAGAAAGGTAGAGAGACAGACAGAAAGGTAGAGAGACAGACAGACAGAAAGGTAGAGAGACAGACAGACAGAAAGGTAGAGAGACAGACAGACAGAAAGGTAGAGAGACAGACAGACAGAAAGGTAGAGAGACAGACAGACAGAAAGGTAGAGAGACAGACAGACAGAAAGGTAGAGAGACAGACAGACAGAAAGGCAGAGAGACAGACAGACAGAAAGGCAGAGAGACAGACAGACAGACAGACAGAGAGTCAGACAGACAGACAGACAGACAGACAGGTAGAGAGTCAGACAGACAGAAAGGTAGAGAGTCAGACAGAAAGGTAGAGAGACAGACAGACAGAAAGGTAGAGAGTCAGACAGAAAGGTAGAGAGTCAGACAGAAAGGTAGAGACAGACAGACAGAAAGGTAGAGAGACAGACAGACAGAAAGGTAGAGAGACAGACAGACAGAAAGGTAGAGAGACAGACAGACAGGTAGAGAGACAGACAGAAAGGTAGAGAGACAGACAGAAAGGTAGAGAGACAGACAGAAAGGTAGAGAGACAGAGAGACAGACAGAGAGACAGACAGACAGAAAGGTAGAGAGTCAGACAGACAGAAAGGTAGAGAGACAGACAGACAGAAAGGTAGAGAGACAGACAGACAGAAAGGTAGAGAGACAGACAGACAGGTAGAGAGTCAGACAGAAAGGTAGAGAGTCAGACAGAAAGGTAGAGAGACAGACAGACAGACAGGTAGAGAGACAGACAGACAGACAGGTAGAGAGTCAGACAGACAGACAGACAGGTAGAGAGTCAGACAGAAAGGTAGAGAGACAGACAGACAGAAAGGTAGAGAGACAGACAGACAGGTAGAGAGACAGACAGACAGGTAGAGAGACAGACAGACAGGTAGAGAGTCAGACAGACAGAACGGTAGAGAGTCAGACAGACAGAGAGAGAGACAGACAGACAGAGAGACAGACAGACAGACAGGTAGAGAGACAGACAGACAGAAAGGTAGAGAGACAGACAGACAGACAGGTAGAGAGACAGAGAGAAAGGTAGAGAGTCAGACAGACAGACAGGTAGAGAGTCAGACAGACAGAAAGGTAGAGAGACAGACAGACAGACAGACAGGTAGAGAGTCAGACAGACAGACAGACAGGTAGAGAGTCAGACAGAAAGGTAGAGAGTCAGACAGAAAGGTAGAGAGACAGACAGACCGAAAGGTAGAGAGTCAGACAGACCGAAAGGTAGAGAGACAGACAGACAGGTAGAGAGACAGACAGAAAGGTAGAGAGTCAGACAGACAGGTAGAGAGTCAGACAGACAGACAGACAGGTAGAGAGTCAGACAGACAGACAGACAGGTAGAGAGTCAGACAGACAGACAGACAGGAAGAGAGTCAGAGAGTCAGACAGACAGACAGACAGGTAGAGAGTCAGACAGACAGACAGAAAGGTAGAGAGACAGACAGACAGGTAGAGAGTCAGACAGACAGAACGGTAGAGAGTCAGACAGACAGAGAGAGAGACAGACAGACAGAGAGACAGACAGACAGACAGGTAGAGAGACAGACAGACAGACAGAAAGGTAGAGAGTCAGACAGACAGACAGGTAGAGAGACAGAGAGAAAGGTAGAGAGTCAGACAGACAGACAGGTAGAGAGTCAGACAGACAGAAAGGTAGAGAGACAGACAGACAGACAGACAGGTAGAGAGTCAGACAGACAGACAGACAGAAAGGTAGAGAGACAGACAGACAGACAGACAGGTAGAGAGTCAGACAGACAGAAAGGTAGAGAGACAGACAGACAGACAGACAGGTAGAGAGTCAGACAGAAAGGTAGAGAGTCAGACAGAAAGGTAGAGAGACAGACAGACCGAAAGGTAGAGAGACAGACAGACCGAAAGGTAGAGAGACAGACAGACAGGTAGAGAGACAGACAGAAAGGTAGAGAGACAGAGAGACAGACAGAGAGACAGACAGACAGAAAGGTAGAGAGTCAGACAGACAGAAAGGTAGAGAGACAGACAGACAGGTAGAGAGACAGACAGAAAGGTAGAGAGACAGAGAGACAGACAGAGAGACAGACAGACAGAAAGGTAGAGAGTCAGACAGACAGAAAGGTAGAGAGACAGACAGACAGGTAGAGAGTCAGACAGAAAGGTAGAGAGACAGACAGGTAGAGAGTCAGACAGACAGACAGACAGGTAGAGAGTCAGACAGAAAGGTAGAGAGACAGACAGGTAGAGAGTCAGACAGACAGACAGACAGACAGGTAGAGAGACAGACAGACAGACAGGTAGAGAGTCAGACAGAAAGGTAGAGAGACAGACAGACAGAAAGGTAGAGAGACAGACAGACAGGTAGAGAGACAGACAGACAGACAGGTAGAGAGACAGAGAGACAGACAGAGAGACAGACAGACAGACAGAGAGACAGACAGAGAGACAGAGAGACAGACAGAGAGACAGAGAGACAGAGAGACAGAGAGACAGACAGACAGAGACAGACGCCTCCTCTGACCTGTATGTGTCTACAGTCGTGGCCTCTGGCCGGCAGCTGGATGCGGCGGAAGGTGATGGGACACTTCAACGAGACCCTGATGGCTGTCTGCTCCACGCCGTCCTCTCCGTTCAGACCGGGGGTCCCGGGAATCGAACCGCTGCTGAAGTTCCTCTTGACTGAGAAGAGTTGATGTGAGAACATCGAGGAATCAGAGACACGTATTGATCTGTCTATTGATCGATGGGTTCAGCTTCATTATCAATGTTTACATGTTTGTTTGTGACTCGGTTCATTGAAAAACAACAAGAAAGAAGACGAAGGAGAAGCAGAAGGAGAAGAAGAAGCAGGAGAAGGAGAAGAAGAAGGAGAAGGAGAAGCAGAAGCAGAAGAAGAGGAAGAAGAAGGAGAATAATGAGAAGAAGCAGAAGAAGCAGCAGCAGAAGAAGCAGGAGAAGCAGAAGAAGAAGAAGCAGGAGAAGCAGAAGAAGAAGCAGCAGGAGAAGAAGAGGAAGAAGAAGAATAGGAAGAAGAAGAAGAAGCAGAATAATAGGAAGAAGAAGAAGAAGCAGAATAATAGGAAGAAGAAGAAGCAGCAGAAGAATAAGCAGAAGAAGAAGAAACAGAAGAAGGAGAAGAAGCAGGAGAAGCAGAAGAAGCAGAAGAAGAAGAGGAAGAAGAATAAGCAGAAGAAGCAACAGGAGAAGAAGAATAAGCAGAAGACGCAGAAGAAGAAGAAGAAGAAGAAGCAGCAGGAGAAGAAGAAGCAGAAGAAGAAGCAGAAGAAGAAGCAGAAGAAGCAGACGAAGGAGAAGAAGAAGCAGAAGAAGGAGGAGGAGAAGAAGCAGAAGAAGCAGTAGGAGGAGAAGAAGCAGAAGAAGCAGAAGAAGCAGAAGCAGGAGAAGCAGAAGAAGCAGAAGAAGCAGGAGAAGCAGAAGAAGGAGAAGCAGGAGAAGCAGGAGAAGCAGAAGAAGGAGAAGAAGCAGAAGCAGAAGAAGCAGAAGAAGAAGCAGAAGAAGAAGCAGAAGAAGAAGCAGGAGAAGAAGAAGCAGAAGAAGCAGAAGCAGGAGAAGCAGAAGCAGAAGAAGAAGCAGAAGAAGCAGAAGCAGAAGAAGGAGAAGCAGAAGAAGGAGAAGAAGAAGAAGGAGGAGAAGAAGCAGAAGAAGAAGCAGAAGAAGCAGAAGCAGAAGAAGAAGCAGAAGAAGAAGCAGGAGAAGAAGCAGGAGAAGAAGCAGGAGAAGAAGCAGAAGCAGGAGAAGCAGAAGAAGTTCTACTGACTCTTGGTGACACAATGCTCTGCAGGCAGCAGCCTCTTCTTCATCAGACCCTGAAGCACCGACCGGACCGACGGACGGTGGACCAGCTGGAGGACGAACAGGTGAGACTGCAGAGAGACAGACAGGTGGGTTAAGGTAAACACAGCCGAGCTTAACACAGGTGAGTCAGTGAGGGAGGTCCTTACGCAGCAACAGGCGGTGACGGTGATCTGGATGGTGTTCCTGCCCGGCTGACACACCTGCTTCAGGTACAAAGGCTTGTGGGAAGTTTTGTTGTCGCCTCGCTCGATGGTGAGAGGAGTCGCGTTCACGCTCACCTGAGGAGGAGGAAAAGGAGGAGGAGGAGGAGGTGGTGGAGGAGAAGGAGGAGTATATTGAGTCCACGCCTGTTGTATCATCTACTGTTACTCAGTTATATCAGGTTTGTTTGTGACTCAATATACTCTTATAATATATATAATAACAAGAAAGAAGAAGAAGACGAAGAAGGAGAAGACGAAGAACACGAAGAAGAAGGACAAGGAGTAGACGAAAAAGACAAAAGACGAGGAGGAGAAGAAGAAGAAGGAGGAGACGAAGATGAAGAAGGAGAAGGTCAGACCTGGACTGAGGCGGGCCAGTTAGTGTTCATCTGTCGATCCTCGTGGTGGTAACACTTGAACTGGAGCTCCAGGTCCGGTCTGAGAGACACAAATTACTTTATGATTTATTCACTGAGCAGAGCCTGAAGGCATCATGATGAAACTGAAGTGAACCTCCGTTGGTTAGCCGTTAGCGGTGCTGCTAACGCTTCTTTGTACCATGTGTACCTCAGGATGAGTGTTTTGTAGACGGAGTCTCTCAGCTGGAAGACGTGGTTGCTGACAGCCAGGTTGTGCTCTAATCTGAAGGGCTCTAGGACCACGCCGTCACGCACCGGGAAGGTCAGCCGCAGGTCGTCGCTAGGGTTACCTGTTAACAGGAAGTCATCACAGGTCAGACACCTGCACACTGTGACATCATCACCATCAATAATGAGATTATTTCAACATTAACAATGAGATTATTTCAGTAATTCAGGCCGTGACTTGTACTATGATGACATAGAAGTGTGTGTGTGTGTGTGTGTGTGTGTACCTGAAGGGGGGGGCGGTGGAAGGCCGGCCATGTTGGGTTTGATGTCAGGCAGGAAGGAAGAGGGCGGCGGCTTGACGTCACTGTTGCCTGGCGACATGTAAGGCGGGGCCATGGAGCTGCTGGGGGTGATGGGGGGGGTCGGGTTTCCAGGAACCGGAGAGGGGGGGTAACCTGGCAACCCTCGACCGGGCTGAGACACAGAGAGAGGAACTTATTTATTCTTACTGTCACAGAGTCACAGTGAGAATGACTCATCCTCACTCGTTGGTGTTCCTGAAGGTTCCAGATGAACCTCCTGGTATCAGAGTCTCTGAACCCAGAAACCCACCCGCGGGATGGGAAGCATGTTTTCCTTCATCTCCAAAACTACATCGATTATCAGCCAGAAGCTGTAAAAACATCATAATTGTCAGATTTACATCTTTCCGACGGTCCTTAAACACATCATGTGTGACGAACTCTTCAGTTAGAAAAACAACCAAATCTCAGCTTAAAGTTGTGATATTTCACAACTTTGTATTCTTCATGTCTCATTATAAATCTCTGCTCTAATAAAGCGTTCACTTTAACCAGAGTGTGTAGAAACTAGAGCTGGGCAACGATTAACATTTTTAATCGCATGATTTTTTTGCGATTAATCTCATTGTTATGAGCAAAGTTCAATGATTAACTCTAAAGTAGTGTATTGTGCACTTTTATTTTAAAGTACTGCTATGAACAAAGGTTTGTATAAACCGGATATCACTCTGACGCAGACGCTCGGGGGAGATCTTCAGATTACAGGTCAGGGGCAAATAATGTACATTTTACTGCACGGGTACTTTTACTTTCTGCACTTAAAGTACATTTAGCTGATAATAACATTGACTGAGGTTTTGAATGCAGGTATTTTACTCGTAGTGGGTTATTTTTTCATCAGTATGATATTAGTACGTTTACTGCAGTGAGGATCTGAATACTTTTTCATCCACTGACTACTTGTCAGTGATTTAACAGTTAATATACAAACAGTGGTTCCTAATCTTGGCTCCAGATCTTTGAGCAGGTCCACATTGTTGCTCATATTATATACAACTATATTATATCTCTTCTGTAAACACAACACTATGATTAAATATGATGACATCATGTTTTAATCAATTAAGATCAAAGAGTTTCTTTGAGCTGTTTGAGTATCAAACACACATCGTCTGTAATAGAATGATGAGTGAATTTAAACCAATCTGAGCAACTTGACTTTAACACATTTTAATTATTGTATTTAACAACTCTATTAACATAATGTGTATTTGATCAGCCTCTACAGTCTGAAACGTTTACAAAACCTGTCAAATGTAGAACATGCTGAGATGTAGTGGAGTCGTGTTTAGTGGCGGATTGAGAACCACCTCTATCAGAACTAGCGTCTGTGTCAGAGTGATATCCGGTCTATCCCAAGACCAGGATTGTGACCAATCAGATGTAGAGATACGATGGAGACTGGCTCCGCCCACTTACTGTCACAAAGAAAAACTACTCGCGAGCGAGCGGGTTTAAGCTTCGCGAGAGTGAATTCTGCTGGCGGAGTGACGTAACAGCGCTCGTCAAAGTAAAATACGTGCGCGGCTGTTTGATTTTCGCACGCGCATGGATCTCATTTGGGCTCTCGGATTTTGACAGTGATTTGCCTTCATAAGGAGGATAAAAATTAGGCACGGTTTAAATTGTTCTTCGTGTTTAAAAAATAAAAACACATCATTCACCTCAGAGATGTTGAGGATGAGTAGAAGAACAAAGTAGAAGTACATGAGAACACTCAGGTCCCCTCAGAGATGTTGAGGATGAGTAGAAGAACAAAGTAGAAGTACATGAGAACACTCAGGTCCCCTCACCGCAGACGGCTGGTTGAAGGAGCTGTAGACTCCGGCACCTCCTCCTGTCATGGCGTTCAGACCTCCACCCTGACCGTTAAACTGCTCCTGCTGCACAAACAACAACACATGTTGATGTTTACCTGCTTCTACCTTCTCATGTGTGTAAATACACAACACACATAGAGCTCCTCACCTTGTAGTACTGTGAGTTGGGTGGTCCTGATGGGGGGTACTGTGGGAGGGACATCTTATGGGTCTGGTAGGAGGGGGAGGAGCCAGAGCGCTGGGGGGCGGGGCCTGGACCGCCGGGACCTGAAGGTAAACAGACGGGAAAGACCACGAATTACACCTGCACTTTAAAAAGGAGCCAGGCTAACAGCTCCCCCCTGCTTCCAGTCTTTGTGCTAAGCTAAGCTAACATCTGACAGAGAACAAGTACATTTATTTACTTAAATGTTATTCTGGCTTTTATATATTTAAACATGTTTGGTTTCAAAAGTTTGTTTTAATTTTTTTTTACCAATTATTAAGACTCCAGAGTTTTAACTGCTATCAAGTGATACTTTTGCTAAATTTTAATGAATATTTCTTATAAACAATGGAAGACGCTTCCAGGATCCTGAGGACATCAAGGACCTGTACGCTTCCAGGATCCTGAGGACATCGTGGACCTGTACGCTTCCAGGATCCTGAGGACATCAAGGACCTGTACGCTTCCAGGATCCTGAGGACATCAAGGACCTGTACGCTTCCAGGATCCTGAGGACATCAAGGACCTGTACGCTTCCAGGATCCTGAGGACATCAAGGACCTGTACGCTTCCAGGATCCTGAGGACATCAAGGACCTGTACGCTTCCAGGATCCTGAGGACATCATGGACCTCTACTTGGAGGGAAGCTCCTCCCCCTCTCAGGTGCATCTCACAAGAGCACAGCGACTAATCACAAATGATCCCACATTGTGTTAAAGTGCTGAACCTGCAGACGTCTCACCTGGATGGTACTGCATGTTGGGGTACGGACCGTGGCCCCCGTGGCCGCCTCCACCTGAACCGGGAATTGAACCGCCGGCGCCACCGGGACCCGACATCACGTTCACGCTGGGACCAACGGGACCGCCGTACTGCTGAGACATTCCTGGGAAAGACTGAGGACGAAGGAGAAGAACACAGAGGAAGATTTCTAATGTGATCTAAAACAAATAAACTATTGTAGACCCATTAAAACCAGGTGGAGGTGGATGTGGATCAGTGTGGCCCCTCCAGACTTTCACCTCAGAGCTGTAGGGCCGTTTCAGGCCCTGTGGGGGCCTCAGGTGGCCCTGCTGTGGTCCCGGGCCGTAGTTAGGGTGCTGAGGGTGTTGTGGGTGCTGAGGGTGCTGAGGGACCCTCTGGGGGCCCCCTCCAGGGCCATACATGTGGCCCATTGAGGGAGGGCCCCTGCTAGGTCCAGGCCCGGGGCCCATACCTCCGGGGGCCATGCCAGGGGGGCCGCGGGGGCCGGAGTGGGCCATGAACTGGTTGCTATAGGCCGGACCTCCCATCTGATACGAAAACACAACGAGTCTCAGTTTCAGGTGATTAAACACTTAAAGTTTAAAAGAACCTTAAAGGCAGAACGAGAACTCAGAAAGTTTTGCTCACATGTTCTATCACAGCACGTTCTATCACAGCACGTTCTATCACAGCACGTTCTATCACAGCACGTTCCATCACAGCACGTTCTATCACAGCACGTTCCATCACAGCACGTTCCATCACAGCACGTTCCATCACAGCACGTTCCATCACAGCACGTTCCATCACAGCACGTTCCATCACAGCACGTTCCATCACAACACGTTCCATCACAGCACGTTCCATCACAGCACGTTCCATCACAGCACGTTCCATCACAGCACGTTCCATCACAGCACGTTCCATCACAGCACGTTCCATCACAGCACGTTCCATCACAGCACGTTCCATCACAACACGTTCCATCACAACACGTTCCATCACAACACGTTCCATCACAGCACGTTCCATCACAACACGTTCCATCACAGCACGTTCCATCACAGCACGTTCCATCACAGCACGTTCCATCACAGCACGTTCCATCACAGCACGTTCCATCACAACACGTTCCATCACAGCACGTTCCATCACAGCACGTTCCATCACAACACGTTCCATCACAACACGTTCCATCACAGCACGTTCCATCACAGCACGTTCCATCACAACACGTTCCATCACAGCACGTTCCATCACAACACGTTCCATCACAACACGTTCCATCACAACACGTTCCATCACAGCACGTTCCATCACAGCACGTTCCATCACAGCACGTTCCATCACAGCACGTTCCATCACAACACGTTCCATCACAACACGTTCCATCACAACACGTTCCATCACAACACGTTCTATCACAACACGTTCTATCACAACACGTTCTATCACAACATGTTCTATCACAGCTGGATTAGGTAGAAAAGTTATTTACAGGAAGAACCCTGACATTAAGTCAGGTAAATAAGATCTAGTGGAGTAGACCATGTCCACACGACTACGTCTACATTTTAAAACGCATATCTTTTGTTACGTTTACACCGAAAACGGATACGTTTGAGAACTCCGGGGTTACCTCCTAGTGTGGACGGTCGTAAACGCATACATTTATAAACGATGACGTAGACGCCCGTGTTCACTAAATTGGTTCTTAGCAGTCATGACGTGTCCTTCCCTGATTCGTCACGCTGTTAATAACTAACTATTGAGAAGTTCACATAGACACGGTAAAGGAAGAAAAGCATCATGCGCTCCAGTACGAGTGAGACTTCAGCCTCCAGCAGAGCCACGAGTTTCTTTTATTTAACTAAGCAACCAATCTACTTCCTGTTTACAGCGGCGCCATCACGCTTTCACCATTCATGATGATGCAGATTTGTAAAAAGTTTGAATTCATGTTTAGTTAGTTCCCTCCTCAAGACGACAAACAAACAACTTTTAAAATACTTGTTTTCTGAATGGAGTTTGGTTTGATCGGTGCTATGCTAAGCTAACATTGTAGCAGCTCCATGGAAACGGCTATCAAGGCTATCAAGGTGTTGTTTAAACAATAAAATATAAAACTTCTGATTTGAAGCGTCCATGTTGTCTCCACATCACAACGAAGTCTGAAGAACGACTTCCCAAACGGGACCTGAATGCACCATGGAACACCTGAAGTCTCCAGCAGAGGGAGGCTGCCCCCCCCCCCCCCCTCACCTGTCCGTAGTTCATCTCCTGGTTTTGTTTCTCCTGGATGGCGGCGACGGTTGCCGTGGCGGTGGCCGTGGCGGTGGCGGCGGCGGCAGCGACGGCGGCGGCAGCAGCAGCCTGAGTGAAGTCAGAACCTCTGGATCCACCGGCGTTAGACGGGTAACTGAGAATCATTTGAGTGTTCAATCACAATCTGCAGTCTGCGTGAGACCACATCAGGCTACTTTAATCTAACTGTTCTCTGCTGTAACTCACCGCTCAAGATAAAAGTTACTGTTTCAAATGTGATGCACTAAAATAATGTTTACACTTTGAAATAAATGGATTTATAAAATAAAATAAATAAAAACAGTTTTGCTATTTTTTCTGGAATGTTTTGAAGAAGTTAAACATCACGGTGGTGTAAAATACAATATTACAAAGGTGTTACGACTTCACACTAAACTAAAACACTAAGAACTAAAGCAGAGGAAAGGACCCTGACCTGCTGGAGTACCCCCCCGGTCCTCCTCCGTAGCCCCCGGGGGTGCGGCCGTACATGCCCTGGTTCATGTAGCCTTTGCTGGGCTCCCCGTAGCCCTGCTGACCCATGTAGCCTCCGGGCCCTCCGGACATGCCCGGACCCCCGGGGCCCTGCATCATGGGGCCCCCTCCTTGGTTGGCTCCGGGCCCCATCACCCCTCCACCCATTCCCTGACGGACACACACGTCTGTTTAAACAGTTCAACAGAACTCAATGAAGAGTTCATCAATCAATGCTTCCTGCTTGGTGATGTCATACCTGGCTGGCCGAGGGATTGGTCACTCCCCAGACGGTGGTTACCACGGAGAGGGATCCTGTGGGCTGATTGGTGGGCTGCTGCCAGCTGGAGGGGTCGTAGGGGTACGAACCCTCACTGCACACACACACACACACACACACACACACACACACACACACACACACACACACACACACACACACACACACACACACACACACACACACACACACACACACACACACACACACACACACACACACACACACACACACACACACAGTGTGTGTCACATTTAAATTATATTATAATTAAGACTTTGATAAGAGATCAATCGATTCAATCAGTATCAGAAGTACGTGTGTGTGTGTGTGAGTACCTGTGTGGGTTGTTGCCCAGTCCACCCTTCATCTGGTTCAGAGGGTTCATGGTGGGGGGGTGGGGGGGGCACAGACAGAGAGACAAACTCCTGGAGAGACAGACAGATAGTGGATTAATTATCTGAACTACATTTCCCATCATGCCGCAAAATGAATAAAAAAAAGATAAACACTGACAATCTGTTATTGTTGTGATTTCTGCCAAACTACATTGAAAAACATTTCAATTTGAAGATGCACCAAGAACACAATGCCCACAATGCATTGCGGGGCGATCAGATCAGAGTTCACTTCTTTTACAATCACTGTAATCATCTGACGCTTACTCTGATTATGGATCATTTTAAATTTATATTTTACTCTATAAAATGTGGAAATGTTTTCAGATTAAACCAACGGACTAAATATCCAAAGTTTATCTGATTCACTACCCGCTCGGGTACTCTGTCCTCTACCCGCTCGGGTACTCTGTTCTCTACCCGCTCAGGTACTCTGTCCTCTACCCGCTCAGGTACTCTGTCCTCTACCCGCTCAGGTACTCTGTCCTCTACCCGCTCAGGTACTCTGTTCTCTACCCGCTCAGGTACTCTGTTCTCTACCCGCTCAGGTACTCTGTCCTCTACCCGCTCAGGTACTCTGTTCTCTACCCGCTCAGGTACTCTGTTCTCTACCCGCTCAGGTACTCTGTTCTCTACCTGCTCAGGTACTCTGTTCTCTACCTGCTCAGGTACTCTGTTCTCTACCCGCTCAGGTACTCTGTCCTCTACCCGCTCAGGTACTCTGTTCTCTACCCGCTCAGGTACTCTGTCCTCTACCCGCTCAGGTACTCTGTCCTCTACCCGCTCAGGTACTCTGTCCTCTACCCGCTCAGGTACTCTGTTCTCTACCCGCTCAGGTACTCTGTTCTCTACCCGCTCAGGTACTCTGTTCTCTACCTGCTCAGGTACTCTGTTCTCTACCTGCTCAGGTACTCTGTTCTCTACCCGCTCAGGTACTCTGTTCTCTACCTGCTCAGGTACTCTGTCCTCTACCTGCTCAGGTACTCTGTTCTCTACCTGCTCAGGTACTCTGTTCTCTACCCGCTCAGGTACTCTGTTCTCTACCTGCTCAGGTACTCTGTCCTCTACCTGCTCAGGTACTCTGTCCTCTACCCGCTCAGGTACTCTGTCCTCTACCCGCTCAGGTACTCTGTCCTCTACCCGCTCAGGTACTCTGTTCTCTACCCGCTCAGGTACTCTGTTCTCTACCCGCTCAGGTACTCTGTTCTCTACCTGCTCAGGTACTCTGTTCTCTACCTGCTCAGGTACTCTGTTCTCTACCCGCTCAGGTACTCTGTTCTCTACCTGCTCAGGTACTCTGTCCTCTACCCGCTCAGGTACTCTGTCCTCTACCCGCTCAGGTACTCTGTCCTCTACCCGCTCAGGTACTCTGTTCTCTACCCGCTCAGGTACTCTGTTCTCTACCCGCTCAGGTACTCTGTTCTCTACCTGCTCAGGTACTCTGTTCTCTACCTGCTCAGGTACTCTGTTCTCTACCCGCTCAGGTACTCTGTTCTCTACCCGCTCAGGTACTCTGTTCTCTACCCGCTCAGGTACTCTGTTCTCTACCTGCTCAGGTACTCTGTCCTCTACCCGCTCAGGTACTCTGTTCTCTACCTGCTCAGGTACTCTGTTCTCTACCCGCTCAGGTACTCTGTTCTCTACCCGCTCAGGTACTCTGTTCTCTACCTGCTCAGGTACTCTGTTCTCTACCTGCTCTACATCGCAGTAAAGATCTCACAATACTGCAGTATTTACTTTGACTGAAGGATCAGAATACTCCAGGTGAAAGAGTACTGCGGTTTAAAGTACTTCACTTTTAAAATCACGGATCAGTCTCACGTTTAACGACGAATCGTTTTGAATTCTTTCCTCCTCCTTAGCAGCAGCTGAGGCTCATGGGAATTGTAGTATTTAAAGACAGATGTATCAGAAACAAAGCGTAAATACACCAACCAGGTGGTCAGAATATAAAGATAGAAATGGAAACGTACATAACGAGGTTAAGTTCAGACTTCAGTTGTTGGTGGTTGATTAAATAACCCTAGAAGTACTACTTGTTGAGTATATTCACATGAAAGTATTCAAATAAAATCATGAACAGTTCAGTTTGATTACTCACCACTCTGTTGGTTTATGTTTCTACTGTTTCAACATCAAAACAATCCAGAGTGATGCTTCTTCCTCCAATCAACAGAACAAGCAGCTCACAGAGTGACTTATCTACAGCGCAGTCACTCTACCGGAGCTTTCGACCGGTACAATGACTGGTCTTCATCTTGGAGGTCTTCGGTGTCTCTGAGAGGAAGAGCAACCGACAACACGCCTGTATCAGTGCTGGGCGTGTCACTGCTGATAAAGGTCACATTTAATTGGCAGATTTGTGAATGGACTTTGGTATGACGCTCAGTACGAGACGGAAAAACAGGAAATATTCTACTTCATCAGGTGGAGCTGCAAGGACTCTGTATACTACTCACTTAAATAAATATATATATATATAATTTTTTTACAACATATTTTTGGTATTTCAATTAGAATTAAATACCATTTTGGGGTATTTTTTAAAATACAAATTACACTTATACGTTTACACTTTTCAAAGACAGACTTTAGTAATATTATATTAAATTAAAATACAAAAAAACTATAATACACATATGAAACTGTATTTAAGTGAATAAACTAAAGTCAGTGTCTGGCCTTCAAACTACCAACCTCTCGTTCTCTGTTATAATGTTATGACTAACATAATAATAATAATAATAATAATAATAATAATAACAACGAGATAACCCGTTGTTGTTGTCTCGTCCTTCGTGTCTCCGTCTCGTTGAAGTGAAAACCCTCAAGAACAAAATGAGAGAGTCAGAGGAGACATTTTGAGATTCCTTGTAGTGTTGCAACCAGGTAGAAGCTAATGCTAACGAGCTAACGCTAACCAGCTAACAGACAGCTCCCTGCTCTCACGGGGGAAATGAGGCTGTAGGTTAGCTCCGCTGTTAGCATTAGCATGCTAACGAGACGACAACAACCCACCGCGTCTAAAACAAACAGACTACAATAACCCACCAAACACGGCCACTCAAGAGGACACGGAGTCCGACACTTCAAACGTCCGACATTAAGCGTCACATGTACCACGTTCCTTGAGAATATATCACTATTTTGACAGCAAGCTAGCCGGTTAGCCTAGCTAGCTAGCACCAACGGGCTGTGACAATGGAATGCTACGAGGCTAACGGTTAGCTTTCAGCTAGCTTTCTTCCTCCACAACACAAAACACTAATGTTAGACAACACGTGGCTCCACACGGACGTTCATGTTAATTTATGTTCATGTTAATTTAGATAATGGGAGTGTACCTCACCCACGGACCTCAACCCAGGAGTCGTGGGTTTAAGTCCCTGCCGCCGGCCTCTGCGTCTGAATATCCGGATACAGGAGGCGACACCATCCCCCGAAGCTCCAGGGTCCTTAAAGTAGAAATAGATAAAGAGTCTCACATCAACGACTGAGCGGCTCGGTCGGCTGGACTCTGCCGGGAGATCCGCTGGGTTTCATCCGCACCACTAGAGGTGGAGGAATCAGACAGACAGGAGGGGGGGGGGGGGCAGGTCTGAGAGAGGGAGAGAGACACCTACACAGAGAGAGAGAGAGACAGACAGACAAACAGAGAGAGAGACGCCTACATAGACTGGTCTCCGTCCCTGGTCTCCGTCTCTGGTCTCCTTCCTTGGTCTCCGTCCCTGGTCTCCTTCCTTGATCTCCGTCCCTGGTCTCCGTCCCTTGTCTCTTTCCCTGGTGTCCGTCCCTGCTCTCCGTCCCTGGTCTCTATACCCTGGTCTCTATACCCTGGTCTCCGTCCCTGGTGTCCGTCCCTGCTCTCTGTCCCTGGTCTCCGTACCCTGGTCTCTATACCCTGGTCTCCGTCCCTGGTCTCTTTCCCTGGTCTCCGTCCCTGGTGTCCGTCCCTGCTCTCTGTCCCTGGTCTCTGTTTTTACCTTTAAAAAGAGACACAAAGCATTACAGGAAGTAGGAATATTTCAAAATAAAAGTCAAGGCAATATAAATTCTTCTCTCGTCTGTGATGAAGACACATACCAGAGTGACATTAGAAGAAAGTACATGACTGAATATAAATGAATAAAGGTGGTAGATGGAGTGCAGTGTAATATGTATTTATCATGTACTCATCAAGAATCTAGTTTTCTATGAATGTGAGGATTGTTTGATGTGATACAGTTCATCATATAGTTGAATTAAAGTCATGTTGTGTTCACAGAGTTGTTGTATTTAATGATGTTTATTTCATCTCACACTTAATGTTCATGGTTAACTTGTAACCTAGTTATAAACATCATGTATTTACTTGTTATTTTAATGTAATTTTGCTTTATTCTTATTAACATGATGCATAATTTAACTACCTCATTGGTGTATTTATCCTGATTGAATGGTTGAACAGAAGAGGTCAAAGGGCCACGATGAGAAGATATAATGTTGGTCAAATACAGAAAGTTTGATTCTAGAAAATGTTCAATTATTTTTCCTAATCTCACGAGACAAGAACACAAACCAGATGAATTGGTTCTCTTTTCTTCGTTGAACGTTCTTCTTTACCCTCCACACCTTCTAGCTACGTGAACGTTAGATTTCATAGGAATGTTTGTGCGTCTGTTCAGTGACTTTGATGAATCGGCTTTAATTACTCACAGCTCAGTGAGACGGTTGTTTCATTTGCTAACTGGGGAATGATTAGCGGTTTATAAACATGCTTGTTCGCTGTGTAATTATAGACTGTGTATTGTTAGCAGAAGAAAATATGAATGAATCGTACAAATACAACCCGTTCTGCTCTCAGAGCATACTTAATGTTTAAAAATCAATAATCTCTCTGGAAAAAAAACACGTTTACTTTATACAAATGTGAAATTGACAGAATTTGAATAGGAAAGTAATATGTACAGCTCTATAGCAAATAATAAGTGAGATAAACACAATCATTATATATTTACTTATTTTTTATTCTAATGAATCGGTTATCAGATGTTTCACTGAATGTGGGTGAACCGGAGGTCTTGACCTACATCACAGTAGGCGTCACACAGACTCACAAAGGCTCTGAGGTCGCACCGCGGACCTCTGACAAGAGTTTTTTTTTCTTTGAGTGAATGAAGTTGATATTCACTGAAAGCAGGTAAAACCGGAGTCCCGGAGTAAACCGTACCTTACCTCCACCTACTCAACACCACGTCCACAAATGCAGATGTTGGAGAAGGCTCTGTGACGCATTAATTAATTAACGCCGCCAATTATTTTATCGCGTGTTTTTTTATTATTATTATTTTGAAAGTCCGTTTCTCACTGGCTCTGAATACACAGACGGGTCACAGGAGGGGCGGGATGTTGATCAGGATTGGCGTCATCACGCGTCTAAACCAATGAGAGCATTTGGGGCGGGCGCTGCGGCGCAATAGCCTATCAGCGTTGAGATGCTCCTCCTGTCATCACTGACGTCCTGACGTAGAATCAGGAAATAAATCCTGTATCCGTCTGTGTTCACCAGAGCTCCACGATACCTCATATTAGTGGAGACCAAACTATGTGTATAAATGTGTGTGTAAACCATATGGTACAAACAATGAATAGACGCTGACGTATTTACGCCTGTGTGACGTTATGTTGAGTGTTGATGGAGCTACAATGTTAGCTTAGCATAGCACCGATTGATCCAAACTCCATTCAGAAAACAAGTATTTTAAAAGTTATTTTCTGTTTTAGGGGCTGATTGTCTCATAATCCACCATATTGTAAGAAGAAGCTCATCCTATATTATTAATAAAGTTAGTTTTGTTCACTCTGACTGATTTCACAGCTGATGGAGAATATGTAGTGACAGATGTCAGAATGTGTGAATCTAATGGGGCCAAGTTTGTTGAGATCTTCTGAATGATTTAGTGAGGAAAGACCTCTGCTGCCCTCTAGTGACCAAATCTGAGAGTATTGTGAGTTCTGATTGTTGTGAGTCTAGATTGTGTGAAACCTTACTAACTGACACTGGACCAACGCAGCATGTTTGAGCTGATGACTGCTTTTATAAAGCAGAGTGTCTGTCTCTTTAAAACACTTTAATATCAGGTTCATTAGTGTTGTGGACATGTGTTCCCTTATGGGGGGGGCTTGAAATACAGAGAGGTGACCCCGACATCCCCAACAGCTACCGGCCCATCTCCAACCTCCCCTACCTGTCCAAAGTCCTTGAGAGAGCTGTTGCATCACAACTCAAGTCCCACCTCAATCTCCATAATCTCTACGAATCCTTCCAATCCGGCTTCCGTTCAAAACACAGCACAGAAACCCCCCTACTGAAAATCACAAATGATATACTTCTCTCTGCTGACTCCGGCTTCCTCACCATCCTCATCATCCTTGACCTCAGCGCCGCCTTCGACACTATCAACCACTCCATCCTCCTCTCACGTCTCCAGTACTCCCTTGGCATAACTGGCACTGCCCTCTCCTGGTTCACCTCATATCTCTCAGACTGACATCAATTCATCGGAATAAACAACTGTAAATCCTTTACCTCCCCAGTCACCCACGGTGTCCCCCAAGGTTCCGTGCTTGGTCCCCTCCTCTTCATCATTTACATCCTTCCCCTTGGACAAATCACCCGTCGTCATGGTCTCGATTTTGTTGAAGAAAATCATCATATAATTTAGGATTGAAGTGAACACATTTGGATTCACAAGTAAACAGTTTATATAACTTGTTATGTTGAACACTGGGTTTCGTAAAAACATTAGGAAGAGATTAAAGCACCAGACAAATTGTAATCGATCACCCCTATTTGTATCCAAACATTTCCCGTACACGAATCGTGTGTTCTGCCAAAAGGTTATCTTGACTCAAACGAAGTCAGGAGAGCATGACATAGTGAATAAATCAGATGTGCTCTGTTTGTGGTTCAACCCACTTGTTTGATTGGTGGAAAGTGATGTAAGGTGGGTAAAGTTTGACTATAAAAGTAATCTGTGAAAAGTAATACGGGGGATTTTATTTGGATATGCTGAACTTGTAATATGTTGGCTTGTTCGTATTAAAACACTTCCCGCTGGGTTGCAACTTCAGTTCGTCGTCTCTTCTCGTCATTTTGCCACAACATAATTGGCGCCCAACGTGGATTCGAGTCGAGGCCGAGGCATCTTCCACTTCTTCAGCCAACCGACAACCACGCTACAGGCGCCCTATCAGGTAGGAGACTTTCATATCTCACCATAGCTTTATTTCTGTATAGCGTGGTTCTCGCTTGTGTGATAGGGTGGGAGTGTCTGGGGTCCCCTCAACGGAACCCACGCTCTTTGGCGGAGGAGGAGAGAGGCAGATTGGTGTTTGCTGATAAAAAACTAAAAGTTGAAATGTTGAAATGATTCAATTTGATCTCCAGCTGTAAAAAGAGAGCTCTCTGTAGAAGAGGCATGCGCGGGACTGTGGTGGCCAGACGCCTGGATGTGGCCGTAAGCGAAAACTCGGAGCGCTCCGTGAATCTCTGAAGCTCAAGCAACTGTTGTGTGCTGATGATAAAGCTATTTCTGCAAAAAAGGTTAAAGAACTCCATTGGGAGTTGGATACGCAGGTCCTAAAAAAACCCTCTCAGGAGGCCTTCTCTGAGCTCGAGAGAAGTACAGAAGGACTGGCTTAGATTTACATATAAATAAACTAGAAAATAGGGAATCTGTTAAGAGTGGTTTCTGTCTTAGGCAGGAAGCTACGCTGACTAGAGACTCAGAAGTTTTGTGGAGAAATCTAGTGAGCAGGAAAAGTAATATCTACCTAATAGACAATATAATGACTAAATACAGTTTGAATGTGTGCACACGACTAACTTACTGACATTACTGATAAAGTAATACTATAAAGGAGAGATTGATAAAGGGAAGAGACATAACTCCCTATAAAAACCCTGAGTAAGAAATTGATAAGGGTGAAATATAGAGGACATTTGTAACTGTCACAAGCAGACCAACAATAAGAATCTCTCTTTAACAAGGACTTGAGTACAAGCAATACAAATAAAGCTCACACATAGTCACAGTCTGACATTAGAAAAAGAAGATAAGAAATAAAGACCTGAACTAAAACTGACTGACAGACTGAGACCGCTGACTATTGATGATTAATACACCCGGGTGGCTTTGCATGATTATGAGCTATTGGCTTGTTTTTGGCATGTTTTCCCAGTGATAACGCTTTTGCAAATGTTCAATCGAGCCTCTGTGAAATCCCTCATAAGAAACATACATCATTGAACAAGTGTGTATAGCAAATAAGTGGGTTGTGGTCTTAGCAGTTTCTTCGTGATTTTATTAATTTGCTCTAGACAAAGAGAATCTTCGGCAGTACACAAGCTCAACGCTTCCAAACATTGCAGTTAGAATTGTCACTTAAAGTGTATAAAGTTAGTAGCATTAGTGTCGTAGTAGTTGTGTAGTTGTATGGCTTAAGGCAATTCTTCCTTTTTCTCTCCGTGTATGAGAGAGGGGTGATTGAGTGGTGAATTGCAGTTCTTCTGTCTAACTTTTCTCATGTATCCCAGAGAGAGATATTGAGTATAGGTATTTGGATAAGCTGATTATTGTGTTCAAGGGTAAAAATTAAATTGTCTTGGTTGTGTTGATCTTTGTTTATGCTATTTGTATAAATTTGAAGATATATTGTATCTATAATAATAGCCCTCCCTTTCGTGCTCCGTCTACTGTGTGTTGGCAAGACGCCCAGATGTGTGTGCGCAACTGAAAATTAGTCGTACATGAGCAAAGGTGTTGGCGAGATCTCTCCCCACCCTCCTGTTTGGCTCCGTAGAGGTGATTGTTGGCTGAACGCCCAGAAATTGTTGAGTGACGCAGCCTGTAGTTGCACAAGAGGAGCAAAAGCCATCATACATACAGACATTGATCATAGTATGCTCCTAAATAACCTGAAGTGAATACTTTCAATATCCTTCAAAAGGAGAGAAACCAGTTGATGCCTGAAGGACCGCTCTGTAAGAAAAAAGCAAATAGGGTAACCATTGGTCCCAATCAGATCCTGTATAATTTATGAACTTTCTGAGCATTTGTTTGAGGGTTTGGTTGAACCTCTCTGTCAAACCATAAGTCTGAGGATGGTATGGGATAGTCCTGATGCCTTTAATCCCCAGCAGTTTGTACACATCCTTCAGGAGCTTGGACATGAAGTTCGTCCCCTGATCGGTAAGCATTTCATTGGGAAACCCTACCCTTGCAAAGAATTGCACCAAACAAAAAGCAATCGACTTTGCCTTTACGGTTTTAAGGGGGAAGACTTCTGGATATCTGGTAGCATAGTCAGTAATTACCAGCATGAAGCGATTTCCTGACTTGCTCCTTTCTACAGGGCCCACAATGTCCATACCCAACCGTCCAAATGGAGTAGCAATGATGGGCAATGGCTGAAGGGGAACTTTAGAAGGATATTTCTGTAGCTCTTTTTGGCTTCCGGTCAAGTCTTGGCACAGAGCACATCTGGGTTAGTTTCACAGGATTTTTGGGACAAACAGGTTTTGTGTGTCCCTCTTCCCCACACAAATAACAAATAAGTCTCTTTGAAAATTTGGAGAATGACTTCACCTCTGTAGGTTGCTCCTTTACAGGAGCCTAACCCCCTGTTGAGTCCACCCTTTGTGTTGACCGATAGACACCTGGCCCTTTGTAGTCCTTAGTCGACTTCCAGGTGGCAAAACTCCATGGCTGCTTCTTCCATCTGGCAGCGACAAACACATCAGATAGGTCAGCTGCCTCTGCGGCCGTTCCCGGGTTGTGCTCCCTAATCCAAACCTGTAGCTCAGGGGAAAGCATTCTCAGGTACTGTTCCAGGATAATCATTTCTCCAATTTCATTCACCCTCTTTCCTTTTGGTTGAACCCACTTCCCATAAAGCTCCTTTAATCTGACATAATTCTTTTGGGTTCTCATCTGGTTCAACCTCAAGACTGCGAAACCTCTGTAAGTTTCTGGATTTATGTCATATTTTTGAAGAATAGCCCTTTTAACTTCCTTTTATTCTAGAGCATCATCAATATCCATATGGACATAAGCACTTCTAGCTTTGCCTGACAATAATGGAATGAGTCTGAAAGCCCAATCTTCAGTTGGCCATCTGCATGCTGCTGCTATCCTTTCAAAAGTGACAAGAAAATGTTCAATATCATCAGTATCAGTCAACGACTGAAGCCTTGGCTCCTGGGTAGTTCTCAAAGGTACTGCTGTGGAACTATTATGAGAGATTCCAAAGTTTGTCTGAGCAGGAGGGTAATCTGCATCTGCCCCCCTGGACTCTGCCTTACCAGAACGTTGATCAAATGTTGGAGAGGTGCGGGCCTGCACTTCTAACTGAAGAAGCTTGAACTGATGCTGCAACACTTCAAATTGCTGCTCTTGGAGTGCTCTTTCTTCAGCCAATCGGGCATCTTGTCCCTGCTGCTGTCCAAGATGTGTGTGCAGAATATTGGCCAGGTCGGTAATGGTGGGCTACCGGGGCTCCTCCATTTCTGAAGACCCGGCTCCATCTTCCACTCCTTCCACTTCAGCATCAGACTGTTCCTTCAACTCCTGCTGCTCTCGAGTGAAGCGACCTCCTCGACCCTTCCTCATGTTCACAAAAGACAAAAAGAGAGCAGAATTTTTTTTTTTTTTCCAAATACTGGTCCTGCACCTCCTACTGCCGATCCCACCACTGCCACCATATGTGAGGGACCAGGGTGCGCATAAAGCTGGGAGAGCAGGTAAAGTGGGGGAAAATAGGGATTTTATTCACCCAAAACATGTACAATAATGAGGATGGGTGACCAAATCCAGCCAAAGTAACAAATTAGAAGAACTGTATAAACTTAACATAATTAAACAGAACTTAGGTTAAACAATATAGTGAGTGCTCTTCTGATCAAGGGACACTAAATTCGCCCTCTCCTAACTGCAGAATATATACAAGGCTGCCCAGTCCATAGTCAATTGCAGGGGTGTGAAGACACTCCTCCACTGTGGTGCAGATGCAAGGTTCCCGCCAACACCCCTGTTGCTGCTGCAGATTGGCACAGTCCAATTATCCAGGCTGCTCTACTTAGAGAGGTGTGATGCAGCTGCTCAGTCTTTTGCCAGGATGGTCAGCTGCAACACACTGACAGGAAAGTTAACACCTTAACTCAACATCACAATAAGTGTCTTCATAATTGATGATTTGGCTCGTTTGCAGCCGCCACAGCCAGACTGAAGATTCTCAAACATTTCACAGTTATTCATGAAAGAAATCAATTGAGTGGAAACTCAAAAGTCTTGTAAAAACGACAGCTTACAGATGAGTCTAAAAAGACTTAAACCTGAGGGATGTCTCTTCTTTAAAAAGTGGTAACAGCAGCATGTTTAGAATCAGAGAGGAGATACCAGTTGACATGGAGCAGTTAATAACGACTAAAACATCCGGACCAACCGTCTGAACTCAGCTTTTAAACATGAAGTGAATTCAGTCTCAGAGGCAAGTCGGTGGTTTTAAAGTGTAACAGTGGTTCAAAGGTTGACAGAGATTTCACTAAAGTGGGTTAGTGGTGAAGGTAAACAGGAGTCAACATCAGGCTCAACAAGGTCAGTATTAAAATGCTGCAGAATCTCCAGGATTTTATTTTGAAATGATTTATAAACTCCTCACATCTCTGGTGTTGAATCAACTGGTTGGCTAAGATCAGAGTTTATGGTTCTAAAGAGGATTGTGACTCTGTTTAGTGATCAGATTGTAGAAATATGAGTTCTTTGCATCTTTAATCGTTTGCTGATCGGTCGACATTAGATGTTCTAGAGATGCAACGGACCCACTGAGTTTATCTTGTTTCCACTTTGGTTCTGCCTTCCTGCGTTCTTTAAGTTCCTCTCATCTTCATTAAACCATGAGAGAGAAGAAGGATTCAACTTCTTACATCTGAATGGAGCTTTGGAATCTAAAATGTTTGTGCAGGAACTGTGAGACGTACCGAGGAGCTCCTCTGTGGAGAGGCCAAGTTGTTCATTGGTGTTAAAAGCTGTGCGTGATTCAGTGAAAGCAGAAGTTTAGGTGCGGGAGTGAAGCATTGTGGGGGTTTGTGATCAGGAGAGAGGAGTGGAACCTGGATAAGCACTGCCTTGTGATCACTTAGATTCACATCATCCACACAGAAACCAACCCAGAGCACAAGGTCTAAGGTGAGTCCTCTGTCATGCCTCAGTTGATTCACAAACTGTCTCAAACTAAAAGAATCTAAGAGTTTGATAAAGTCAGAGGTAAACGAGGAAGAGGAGCAGCAAACATGGATATGAAAATCACCAAGAATAAGAACTCTGTCATATTGTTCCATAATGAAAGATCAGCAGTAAGATTAGTGGGTCTGTAAATACAACTAAGATATTCAAAGCAGAAGAAGCAGCCGATCCAGAGAGGAACGACTGAGAACATTTCTGTGAATTTCTGTGCATGACTCAATAAGAGGTGCATTCCTCAGAGCTAGTCCAACATTCTGTGATCATAAAAAAGTCAACATTGTCATAATAAAATCCTGGCAGATCAAAGACTTCTTGGCAAAAATCATGCGATTAATCGCGATTAAATTCATGATTCCTCCACAGAGAGGACCAGGAGAGCTCAGAGGTTCCCAGAGGTCAGTCTGCCCAGCAGCATCAAACACATCTGGACTCTATATTTATGGTCTGTACATGTTCAACTACTGTTGCATCTATTGTGTTCACAATCATCTCCATGCTGCACTTTGTAGACCAGTGGATCGTCAGTCTGTCCAACATGGATCTGATGTTTGCTTCCATGGTTTTAGTTTGTGTCATTCATAGAATATTCTGTTCCAGCTGCTGGAGGAGAACATCGTCACTTTTGTGAAGAACGAGCTGAAGAAGATCCAGAAGGTTGTGAGTTCAGATTACCCAGAATGCTTAGAGAGTCAGAGGGAGGATGAGGAGGTGTTGGACGGTGAGGATGAAGAGCAGAGGAGGAGCAGCAGAGAGGCATTTGTGAAGATCACACTGAACTTCCTGAGGAGAATGAAGCAGGAGGAGCTGGCTGACTGTCTGACTGACTGACTGAAGAAGCTCCAGTGTGTGTTTGAGGGGATCACTAAAGCAGGAAACCCAACCCTTCTGAATCAGATGTACACAGAGCTCTACATCACAGAGGGAGGGACTGCAGAGGTCAATGATGAACATGAGGTCAGACAGATTGAAACAGCATCCAGGAAACCACACAGACCAGAAACAACCATCAGACAAGAAGACCTCTTTAAAGCCTCACCTGGAGGAGAGGAACCAATCAGAACAGTGATGACAAAGGGAGTGGCTGGCATTGGGAAAACAGTCTTAACACAGAAGTTCACTCTGGACTGGGCTGAAGACAAAGAAAACCAGGACATACAGTTCACATTTCCATTCACTTTCAGAGAGCTGAATGTGCTGAAAGAGAAACAGTTCAGCTTGGTGGAACTTGTTCATCACTTCTTCAGTGAAACCAAAGAAGCAGGAATCTGCAGGTTTGAAGAGTCCCTGGTTCTGTTCATCTTTGACGGTCTTGATGAGTGTCGACTTCCTCTGGACTTCCACCACAATGACATCCTGACTGATGTTACAGAGTCCACCTCAGTGGATGTGCTGCTGACAAACCTCTTCAGGGGGAAACTGCTTCCCTCTGCTCGCCTCTGGATAACTACACGACCTGCAGCAGCCAATCAGATCCCTCCTGAGTGTGTTGACATGGTGACAGAGGTCAGAGGGTTCACTGACCCACAGGAGGAGGAGTACTTCAGGAAGAGATTCAGAGATAAGGAGCAGGCCAACAGGATCATCTCCCACATCAAGATCTCACGAAGCCTCCACATCATGTGCCACATCCCAGTCTTCTGCTGGATCACTGCTACAGTTCTGGAGGATGTGTTGAAGACCAGAGAGGGAGGACAGCTGCCCAAGACCCTGACTGAGATGTACATCCACTTCCTGGTGGTTCAGTCCAAACTGAAGATGGTCAAGTATGATGGAGGAGCTGAGACAGATCCACACTGGAGTCCAGAGAGCAGGGAGATGACTGAGTCTCTGGGAAAACTGGCTTGAAGACTGTTTGTTTGGAGAGAATGATCAGTCCTGGAGTCTGAGATGTTCTAGTGGTCGTTACTCTGTCTATCACAATAAGACAAGAACACCCATCACCTCCTCCTCCTCCTCCTCCTCTGGTAGAGTAGCAGTGTATGTGGACTGTCCTGCTGGCTCTCTGTCCTTCTACAGAGTATCCTCTGACACACTGATCCACCTCCACACCTTCAACACCACATTCACTGAACCTCTTTATCCTGGCTTTGGGATTGGGTCTGGGTTCAGGTTCTTGTCTGGCTCCTCAGTGTCTCTGTGTTCTCTGTAAGGTAAGGTAGGTTTATTTGTATAGCACATTTCAACAACAAGGCAATTCAAAGTGCTTCACATAAAACCATTAAAAGCATCAAAACATGAGGCAAAATAAAAGGAACATTGATTGAAACACTAGAAAGCAGTGTAAGAAATACAATACAGTAGTAAAATACATAAATGTATTAATATCCTTGAATGTGGTTTAATTAAAGGCAGCAAACAGAAACGTCTTCAGTCCTGATTTAAAGGAGCTGAGGGTCTCAGCAGACCTGCAGCTTTCTGGACTTTGTTCCAGATATGTGGAGCAGAACAACTGAACGCTGCCTCTCCATGTTTAGTTCTGACTCTGGGAACAGGAAGTAGACCGGTCCCAGACGACCTAAGGGGTCGGGATGGATACATTCACACACACACACATTCATAACCTCATGTACGCAGATCTTTTGTTATTGTACTATAACCATTGTATTGCTCAGGAACAGGACTCCTCCCTCATAAAGGGAGCAGTCAATCACCTTGCTGAAGAGTTCTTATATTTGAAAGTTTACTCTGTTATATAATCTTACGCTTGGCAGAAGATTTGTGTAACTTGTTGTTATTGTATCATTTATATTTACTGTGACATCATGTATCCATACAGCCTGTTGAGAACATACAGTGGTGTATCTATGGAACACTGTGTCTTGTTGTCTAACAGTGAGCAGGTGTGCCATACCACTTTGTTCTCTGTATTGGAATCAAAAGAAATATACTCTGAACTGACTTAAATAAACGAGTGAAAAGTTAACTATTTTTACTGCTCCATTTTTTCATCTTGTGTGGGACATCGGAACCTCCGAGAGAGGGGTCTCCTCTAAGGGTCTGAGATAAGCTGCAGGACCTCCACCACGACACACCACTGACACAGAGACACATCTGTTCTCACAGGGAGAGAGACCTAGAGACAGAAAGGCAGTCTCCTTATAACTGAAAAAGTGTCATTTCAACTTTCATTTTCATACCAATGGATCTATCCTTTGAGAAGATAGTACAGTCACAATTTCAGCCTCCTAGCCCAAAGTGTTGTGGAGATTTTCTAGGTCAAATGTCAGTTTATTTACAACTCAAAAACTGCCATTTCAACTACATGTGCTTTGTAAATCTGTCTGGGGAAAGGCAGTCTCCTTATAACTGAAAAAGTATCATTTCAACTACATCTGTATGGGCTGACCATGTGTCACGATCAGGCTTTGCCCTGTGTGTTCTGTGTCTTTGCGTGTTTCTTTCTGTAGCTCCTCACTCAGCTCATTCAGTGCACCTGCTCACTACTTCTTCTTTTTTGAGGTTTATTGGCGGTTGGCAAACAATAAATGAGTACATTACCGCCACCAACTGGTATGGAGTGTGGATCAGGATGTCTAATAATCTACTTATATACAAAATTAAATTCAAAAGAAACAAAACAAAACGACAAGCTCATATTTTCGTAATAATATTAATTAATCTAAGATATTGAAATAATACTTGATAACATTCACTTTTTGAGTTATTTTGCAGAATCTCCACTATATCCCACCGTACCTTCATCTTGCTAAGATCTCCAATCAGCTGCCCTCTTTCCTGCTCATATTCCTGACATTGTACCATTACATGCTCTATTGTTTCCTCTTGCTCACAATAGTCACAATTTCCTCTATCCACTGTAGTGCTGACATTATTGCAGCATTTCCCCTGTGTACACTGATAGTCCCTCAGTGATCATTTTACCTATTTTAATATTAAATTCTGGGACAATAAATGCCACTCCTACCTTGTTTCCTAAATTATTTGATGCATCTGTGAACACCTGGATATAACTTTGGTAACTGTCGATATGTGCCTGTATTGTATGCCAATTGAAATGATCCGCTCTATCCTTCTTTTTTAATAACAAAGTCTACTGTTGCATCAGGAAGTATCCACGGTGCTGTTGTTGGTAATGGGACTGTTGGACTGATGTTTAATTTAGCTATATGTTAAGTTCTGTTGCTTTCTGTGCTACTGTCCACCAAAGCTTCTTGTCTCCCTCTTCTCCTTTTCCCAGTAATGTTCTAACGTTTGCTGTGTTGGATGTTCTTCACTGTGTCCCTGTAGATTTGCCCAATAACTCAATGCTAACTGTGTTCTTCGTAGTTCTAGCGGCATTTCACCCATTTCCACCTGTAATGCAGCCGTTGGGGTTCTTTTAAAGGCACCGCTGCATATTCTTAATTAAAGTTTTTTTAAGAGATGTGCTTGCTGCTGATCCATACACCACACACCCATAATCTAATATAGACCTAATTAATCCACTGTATATGGCTTTCAAAGCAGTTCTATCTGCCCCCCATTCACTTCCCACCAAACACCTCATTATATTTAATACTTTTTTACATTTATTCTCTACTTTATTAATATGTACAGCCCATGTGATCCTTTCATCAAACCACAAACCTAAATATTTAAAGTGTTTTATTCTCTCCAATTCATGATTATATAGTTCTAGTTTTACTTCACTACCAATGTGTCTCCTTGTAAAGAACATCGTCTTTGTCTTATCTACTCAGAATTTAAAACCCCATTTATATGACCACTCTTCTACCTTCAGAATGGCTCTCTGCAGTTTCTTTACTATGAATTCCACATTTCTCCCCCTCTTCCAAATTGCCCCATCATCTGCAAATAGTGACAATCCCATTTTCAATATCTATTTCACTGAACACATCATTTATCATTATGGAGAATAGTAATGGACTGACTATACTACCTTGAGGTGTTCCATTTTCAATACCAAACTTTCCAGAATAGCTCTTTCCTACTCTGACTTCTATACATCTTTTTAATAAAAAATCCTTTATCCATCTATACATTCGACCCTTAATACCCAACTTGCAAAGTCTTATTAGTAACCCTTCTCTCCACATCACATCATATGCTTTCTCTATGTCAAAGAAGACAGACACCACACTTTCTTTGTTTACCTGTGCGTTCCTAATTTCATGTTCTAAACTTAAAGCTGGATCTAATGTACTTCTCCCTTTCCTGAAACCACTCTGGTATTTGGATATATATCCTTTACTTTCTACAAAATATGTCAATCTTTCATTTATCATTTTCTCCATTATTTTGCAGATATTTGATGTTATCGCTATCGGTCTATAGTTCCCTGTGTTCGTACAATCTTTACCGGGTTTGCGTATCGGAACTACAATGGCCTCCTTCCAGCTTTGAGGCAATTTCCCACCCTCCCAAACTTTATTATATAATTCGAGTAATATATCCTCAGAAGATTCACTTAGATTGCTTAACATGATATAACAAATCTGATCCTTGCCTGGTGCCGACGTTTTGGTTTTCTTGAGACATCGGCTGAGTTCTGTTTTTGTAAAAGGCTTGTTTAGCAGATCATTAGTATCTTCCTCTTGCTGTAATAAATGTTCATTCTCCCTTATTGTACCTTCCCTTCCCCTTTTACCCTCTTCACTAATATTATCTGAACTATGTATTTTAACAAAGGTTTTTGCCAACATCTCTGATTTCTCTGCATCTCTCACTGCTGTTGTTTCCTCATCATTTAGGACTGGATACCCAAACTCTCTTTTAATCCCGTTCATTATTTTTATCATTTTCCATACCTTATCAATTTTTGTCTTCCTTCCTATTGAGTTACAAAATTTCCTCCAACATTCCTTCTTTGTCTTTTTTATGATCCTCCTTACATTTGCTTGCAACTTTTTATATTCAATAAGGTTCTGAAAACTATGATTCTTTTTTAATACTTTAAAAGCTTTATTTCGAGATTTAATTGCTTCATCACATTCCTTAGTCCACCAAGGCACCATCTTCTTCTTATGCTCACCTCCCTTCTTCTGCATGGACTGCTTTGCGGCCTCTAGAATAGCTTGACAAATAGAATCATTTACATTTTCTACATCTTCACTAATACACACTTTCTCCATTTCCTGACCACTAACCCTTCTAAATTTCTCCCAGTCAGCATTGCTGAAAGACCATTTCTGTAGTCCTGTCTCATATTCTTCTAAACTCTGCCCTATTTCAGTCATTATTGGATGATGGTCACTTCCTACTGTTGTTCCTCTTATTACCTCCCAGGAGCTAACACCTGCCAATGAATCAGATACTAAAGTAAGGTCTATTGCCGACTGTCCCTGTTCTGATGTTAAATCTTGTTCCAGTTCCATTATTTAAGCAAACTAAGTTTTTTATCTCCATTAATTCTTCTATCACCATTCCATTGTCATCATTACTATTACCCCATAATGTGCTATGAGCATTAAAATATCCACACCATATCACTTTTCCTTCTAAATGTACAGCTAATTTATCAAGCAATTTGATTGAAAGATTCTTACATGGGTTGTAATAGTTTACAATTCTAATAATTCCTTCTCTTGTCCAAATTTCAATCATCACATATTCCAGCTTTGTTCCTATCTCCAAAACTTTAAACTGTATTCCTTGTTTTACAAATATTATACACCCTCCTCCATTTCCCCACTCTATCTCTGCGAATACTATCATATCCTTTAATAACAAAGTCTAATGCTGGTTTAAGCCATGTTTCCTGAACACATATGATTTCTGGTTTCCTTTTTAAGGTTTTTAATGAATCCTTTAAACTCTTGTCCATTTGCTAATAAGCTTCTTGCGTTCCATTGTAGTACAATCATACTGTCTTATCCCCCTGGGCCTCCTGACTTCCCATCTTCTCCGAGTCTTTTATTAATATGCTCCCAAGACATTTCTTTTATCCCAAAAAATCTCTCTGCTCCCCTCACTATTATTTTGATTTTCTCTGTTTTTTGTTTGACTTGGTCAGTACAATTTATTACGTATGCAATAAACAGGATCAACACTGTCAGTGCTGTATTGGTTTCCTCGGACAGACTTGTCTCTACTCTCAAAACTTGTTTAGGTGTTTCATTCATTACTCTTTGTCCTTGTACCCTCTTCACAGCCTCTGCATAGCTTATGTTGTTTCCTGCTTTTACCTGTTGGATTTCCACCGCCCTCTTCCTGACTTCACATCCACCATATGTTACCCTGTGCTGGCCACCACAATTACAACATTTATCCTGCATATTATCCTTACACTCCACCCTGTGATCCTCTCCACACTTGGGACATCTCTGTTTCTCTTTGCAAACTGCTGCTATATGTCCATATCTCTGGCATTTGTAGCAGCGAAGCGGGGGCGGGACATAGGGCCTCACCGGGAAACTCATACACCCGATTTTGACTCTTTCAGGAAGTACGGAGTCCTGAAACTCAATAAGAACAGATAAGCTATCAACCCTTTCCCCATTAACTGTTCTTAGCAACCTCTTCATTCTGCTCACTTTTCCCCCACAAATACTCCGTTTGAGTTTTTCAATGTCCTCGTCGACAGGAATACCTGTTGTCACTCCTCGTGTCACTCGATTCTCACTCACAGATCTTTTTTCACTTATCATTTTCTTACAGATACTTTCTATATCCATAGTTTTGTTTTATTGGTCTTCCGTTTTACAAATTATCAATAAGCTTCCGCCCCTCAAGACTTTAGCCATTTCCACTTCTCCGATCTTCTTTCTCAATTCCCTAGACAGAGCTATGGGGCTCAGACTGATATGCTCATCTTCCTTTCTGAATTTAAGGATAATTTTAAATTCCTCCCTCACAATTCTTCCTTCGAACAACTCTATTTCCTTAATCAGAACTGTTTCCCTCCAAGCTTCTTTTATTATTTTGACTCCCATTCAAACTTCCATCACTCTGCCTGTTCCCTCCCTTCTTCCGTCCTCCTCTCCCACCAAATACTGGATTCCAGCCCTCACAATCCACATCATCCTCCTCATCCATTTCCTGATTTGCCACCCTAATCCAGTCACAAACCAGTTTATGCCAACCGCCAAATCAAAAGGTCCAAAAAAACGCTTTCAGTGCTGCCATCTCTCGATCTCCACCGTCTGCCTCGTGACGCGCTTCCGCTCTTCCGCGTCCCTCACCTGCTCACTCTGCCTCCTTCACTATTTAAACCCCTGCCTCACACACACCCACTGCCAGATCATTGTTTTTGCTCATCCTTTTCCCAGTCTGTCTGTCCTGCCTTGTCCTGTCGGATTTTCCCCCTCGTCTTTTGTCTTGTCCTTGGATTACCTGTTTTTGTTCGTGAGTTATTAAAGACCTTTTTTCCCTACTCTGACTGTCTGTGCTTGAGTCCTCATCATGCCCCGTGACACCATGTAGGCCAATTATCCCAACCAATATGTCATAAAAGATCCCCATCTATCCCAAACAATATCTCCAATGTGCTTTGGACTAGGAGGCTGAAACTTATTAGGGGGCATACCTGGGAACAGCCCACCAGTTGCGCAAAGTTTCCAGCAAATCGGATGAGTTTGATTTTTGAGCAAAATCGATGCTTTGTGCTACTTTGCCTGAGATTTTAAAGAGTTTCAATTTCTACAATGTTTTTTATTTTCATACCAATGGATCTATCCTTTGAGAAGATAGTACAGTCCGAATTTCAGCTTGCTAGCCCAAAGTGTTGTGGAGATTTTCTAGGTCAAATGTAAGTTTATTTACAACTCAAAAACTGCCATTTCAACCACATGTGCTTTGTAAATTTGTCTGGGGAAAGGCAGTCTCCTTATAACTGAAAAAGTGTAATTTCAACTACATGTGTATGGGCTGACCATGTAGGCCAATTATCCCAAAAGATATGACATAAAAGATCCCAATCTATCCCAAACAATATCTCCAATGTGCTTTGGGCTAGGAGGCTGAATCTTATGAGGGGGCATACCTGGGAACAGCCCACCAGTTGCACAAAGTTTCAAGCAAATCGGATGAGTTAGATTTTTGAGCAAAATCGATGCCTTGTGCTACTTTGCCTGAGATTTCAAAGAGTTTCAATTTCTACAATGTTTTTTATTTTCATACCAATGGATCTATCCTTTGAGAAGATAGTACAAGGCTCCTTATAAGTGAAAGGGTGTCCTTTCAACTACATGTGTATGGGCTGACCATGTAGGCCAATTATCCCAACCGATATGACATAAAAGATCCCCATCGCTCCCAAACAATATCTCCAATGTGCTTTGGGCTAGGAGAGACACTAAAAATCTTTTAGCGGCTTTAGCGGCTCTCCTTGTCACACGAATGTTGATCTGAAAAATGCCCGATTTATCCTAACGGCCACGTAACATGTAGTCCGAATAGCCCCGGTGTTGGGTTTTTTTTGGGGTGGCGGGTTATTAGACGTTCATCCCGAACTTCGCAGATCTGACCAGCCCCTTGACCGACCTGACCCGGAAAGGTGCCTCAGATCCTGTCCAGTGGTCGGAGCAGTGCCAGTTGACATTTGAGAAGGTAAGACAAGCTCTCTGTGGGGAACCACTCCTTCATACACCTAACTTCTCTCTTCCCTTTACTCTGCAGACTGACGCATCGAACAGGGGGCAGGGGGCCGTTTTGTCCCAGCAGGTACGGGGGGGTTGACGCCCTGTTCTCTACATCAGCCGGAAGCTATCCGAGAGGGAGGCCAGGTACAGCACGGTGGAAAAGGAGTGCCTGGTCATCCGGTGGGCGGTCGACTCCCTGCGCTACTACCTCCTGGGACGCTCATTCACCCTCTGTTTGGACCACGCCCCGCTCCAGTGGCTCCACCACATGAAGGATACTAACGCCCGGATCACTCGGTGGTATCTGGCTTTACAGCCTTTTAACTTCAAGGTGGTCCATAGGCCGGGGGCGCAGATAGTTGTGGCCGTCTTC
Source organism: Anarhichas minor (assembly GCF_050575085.1). Taxonomy (NCBI): domain Eukaryota; kingdom Metazoa; phylum Chordata; class Actinopteri; order Perciformes; family Anarhichadidae; genus Anarhichas; species Anarhichas minor. Next base: position 634,788 of record NW_027466541.1, on the reverse strand, counting down.
CTCTCCCGCTCTCAAGGGGGGGGGGAGTAGGTTAGGCCGGATGGCTTCCCGGCCTAAGTCGGGTGGTGGGGGTATATGGTGGTTGGGCGTGGTTGGGTGCAGCTGCAGAGGGGACAGAGTGGGGGGGGGGGGGAGTGGTGCCGGTAAGAGGTGTAGCGTGAACGGATCCTGCCCCGGGGAAAGCGGGACAGGCTTGCGCACCTAACACGGTGGTTACTCCTTAGGGTTGTCCTTCCCGTGTCAGTTAGTTTCCTCACGGAGGTGTCAGAACAGTACCATAGGCCTTTTATCTCACCCCGTAGCTGAATCGTTAGGATTTCGGAATTAATTGTCTTCCTGAGAGTCTTGTACGGCTACGCCCTAGGCGCTCTCAGTAGGATGTAACCCTAACACCCAGTATGAATAGTTATGTAGAACGTCTGTACTTTACTATTGCCTATTGTGAACATTCTCACCATTTATGACTAACACTGCCAAGTCTTCACCCATGGTACTCACCTTTAAGTTCCTCTCGTAGAGTCAGTCGTCACCTCTGTATCACACGGTTGTTGGACAGGGGAAGACAGTCAAATTGTTCTAAAAAACCAGAGTCTCTAGTTTGGGTCCAGTCACTTACAAATGGTAAGGCTGTGGTTTTATTAAAGTTTTTACAAAGCAATCACATAGAACAATTTAAATTCAATGAAACACTCTCAGTGGTACTAAAACTAATGCTGACTAAACTAATGCTTGTTTTCAGGGTCTCTCAGTCAGATCTCACTGTGAGTTTTTTCTTTTTTTTTGTACTGTCTTCTGTCCCCTCTCTGAATGGGACAGTAGAAGGGTGTTCTACTTCCCGCTCAGGGGGCAAGACCCCTCAGGGTCTATTAAGGAAGTCTCTCCCAGTCTCTACGCTGGGGAAAAAGCAAAAAAGGAAGGGAGCCCGTATCTTACAGATTTTCTGTTTCTTTTATACTACTCTGATTCTAGTACCTCCCCTAATCACATGCGTCACACATACAGGAGGCATCTTGTACCAGAGTTAACAACAGAATGTAACTGGTTGTAACTGGTTTGGTCCGGATAGAACCAAACCACTATTCCATGGGCACTGTACCCCCCGGGATGCTATAGCCGTGGCTCAGCCCTCCTCTGCCCCCACCCCCCATCTATTCTGAGTTTAGTGACCTCTGCCGGTACTCAGGCCGTATGGCACACCTGCTCACTGTTAGACAACAAGACACAGTGTTCCATAGATACACCACTGTATGTTCTCAACAGGCTGTATGGATACATGATGTCACAGTAAATATAAATGATACAATAACAACAAGTTACACAAATTTTCTGCCAAGCGTAAGATTATATAACAGAGTAAACTTTCAAATATAAGAACTCTTCAGCAAGGTGATTGACTGCTCCCTTTATGAGGGAGGAGTCCTGTTCCTGAGCAATACAATGGTTATAGTACAATAACAAAAGATCTGCGTACATGAGGGTGTGAATGTGTATGTGTAAGTGTCATGATGAATAGTCCAAAGGGCTCCATCTGTGTCCGCTATTAAGATGATCTCATTTACTCATCTTAACCATCGGTGATTATAAAAGCATATCTGATCACACATGAACACATGAATGAAGATCAGTGAAACATGATCATCATTAAATGAACACATGATCAGTAAGAATACAAACCAAAGAATGAAAAGTTAAATCATGACACATTCTGCATTATAATATATCTTCATTGAATCAACAGCTGAGTTGGTTCTTGATCAGTACTTTGGTTCAAACTTCTTTTGTCTCTTTTGATTTGTTTCTATGAGTTTCATCAAACTAGCACACAGTCAGTGATGAATGAAGTCAAAGTGAACAACACCACGAGAAGAACGACGCTGCATTGAACTAATCCTTCATGTGATAGTGTTCTGATGGATTTGGACATTTCTGCTTTGACGTGATGTTTATGTGCTTTATTATCTAGAATCATCCAAAACTTTGATTTCTTTTGATCTCAACGTCACTTCTCTAAGTTTGTTCATTTGTTACACGATGATCAAAGAAGATGAATTTAGTTTGTTCAAATCAAAACAACTCTTCACAACTTGTGGTTCTTGTTCCACAGATGCTGATCCAGAAAGACTCTTGTTTGACATTCGGAGGTTTTTCTGAACACAAACAAATGTTTCAAGACAACAAAGTTCAGTTTTCTACACAAAGTCAAAGATGTTTCACAGCTTCTCTCAGACAACACATCATTTCAGGTCATTACATGGACCTCGCTCAGCTCTTTCACACATCCATCTGCAACACCACAAGTCCCAGAGAGCTCTCAACCCCCCAGAGTCCAGACCAGCTCAGGTACCCCTCACCTGCTCCAACTGCATCTACAACCACTGAGAGATCAGGTTGGTACCAACTCACATCAGCTGTGTGTGATCCTGTACACACTGAACTATCTGGTCAGCAGAGAGAAGGTTTCTCTGTAGGAGGAGACTCTCCCTCCTCCAGAGAACACAGAGACACTGAGGAACCAGACCTGGACCTGGAGATGAACCTGAACCCAGGATAAAGAGGTTCAGTGAATGTGGTGTTGAAGGTGTGGAGGTGGATCAGTGTGTCAGAGGAGACTCTGTAGAAGGACAGAGAGCCAGCAGGACAGTCCACATACACTGCTACTCTACCAGAGGAGGAGGAGGAGGAGGAGGAGGAGGTGGAGGTGGTGATGGGTGTTCTTGTCTTATTGTGATAGACATAGTAACGACCATCTTCATCAGAGCATCTCAGACACCAGGACTGATCATTCTCTCCAAACCAACAGTCATCACCGTCTCCTCTCCTTCCAATTCCTCTGTAACTCACTGATATAGAAACCTCTCCACTCCACTCGACCTCCCAGTAACAGCGACCAGTCAGACCAGTTCTACACAGCAGCTGATACCAGTGGTCAAACCTGTCTGGATGATCAGGATATGACTGATCCTCCTCCACATGTGTCACCTTCCTGTTGTTGTCAGACAGTTTGAGGTATCTGTTCACTGTGTTTGTGTCGAGTGTGAGTTCACAGGAATCTGATGGAGAGAACAAGACACAATACAGCTGCAGTTATTAATCTATCATCTGTTTGATGATGACATCAGAGATGTGAATGAGTGATGTCACAGTTTGAAGATGCTTTGTTTTCATGAATCAAACTCAAAGCACACTTACACTTCCTCAGACCTGGTCTGAACCATCGGACTCCAGCAGGCTCCACCCTGAAAGGAGGAGGGGGGTCAGAGCAGCATGGAGACATGGACATTACATCGCTCTCATACACAGAGCTTTGTTATTCATGTTCACATGGAGCACTTATTATTCATCAGCTCATATTCTTTTACTTCACTGGAGCAGTGTGACAGAGAAAAAGTCTCCAGCTCTACCTCCTCCATCAGACTGTTGTCTGTGGCTGCAGCAGGCCTCTTCATACCTGAGAGTTTCCAGTCTCCAGTGTGGATCATCCAGTCCAGCAGACGGCAGCTTCACTCCTGAGTCTCCTGGGTGATTGTAGCTCAGGTCCAGCTCTCTCAGATGTGAGGGGTTGGAGCTCAGAGCTGAGGCCAGAGAAACACAGCCTTCCTCTGTGATCAGACAGCCTGACAGGCTGCAAACACACAAAACAACACACATGTCACATAATCTGAGGGAACTGTCAGGGCTGGAAGGTTTATGTTTATTACTGTCATCACCAATCTGTTTGTCTGTAAACTTTAAACTTAGTACTTAGTCCAAGAAAAGTAATTCACAGGGTCACCTGAGAGTCTCCAGTGCACAATGTGGACTCTCCAGTCCAGCAGACAGCATCTTCACTCCTGAATCCTGCAGGTCGTTGTTACTCAGGTCCATCTCTCTCAGACTAGAGGACTGGGAGCTGAGAACTGAGGACAGAGCTTCACAGCTTCTCTCTGAGAGGTTACAGCCACTCAGTCTGAAGAGACAATGATGAAGAAAAATAAACGATAAGTAGAAAAGACAGCAGCGTATTTAAGTTATGATATATATTCTACCCGTAGGCATCTTCGATCCCTCTCCCCGGCTGATCTTTCCTCTTCTGTTACCTCTGCTCTCCCTGACCCTGAATCCTTCTCTCTCCTATCCCCTGATACTGCTACTGACCTCCTCCTCTCCACCATTTCCTCTTCTTTGGACAACCTCAGGCCTGCACGGCCAACCCCACCTGCCCCATGGCTGTCGGACTCAGTGCGTACTGACAGACGGAGCCTAAGAGAGGCTGAGCAAAAATGGAGAAAAGGCAAACTCCCGGGGGACCTTAACTTCCAAGCTCTTCTTTCCACTTTTCCCACCGCTCTTTCTACTGCTAAAGCTGCTTTCTTCCGCTCCAAAATCCTAACCTCAGGCTCAGGCTCTGCACTCTCCCTGTTTGCATCCTACCTGACAGGTTGATCCTACCAGGTGACATGGAGGGGGGCCGTGTCGGAACCACGCATGCTGACTACGGGGGTTCCACAAGGTTCAGTCCTGGGCCCCCTTCTCTTCTCGCTCTACACAACATCTCTGGGTTCTGTTATTCGCTCGCATGACTTCTCTTACCATTGTTATGCCGATGACACCCAGCTGGTCTTGTCATTTCCCCCCGGTGACACTCAAGTGGAGGCACGCATCGCTGCGTGCTTGGCTGACATCTCGAAGTGGATGACGACACACCACCTCAAGCTCAACCTGGACAAAACCGAGCTACTGTTCCTCCCGGGGAAGGGTTGCCCGCACCGAGACCTGTCCATCACCATTGATGATACCGTGGTGACGCCAACTCGGACAGCGAGAAACCTGGGTGTGACCCTGGACGACCAACTGTCATTCTCAGCAAACATTGGATCGGTTACACGCTCCTGCAGATTCCTGCTCTACAACATCAGGAGGATTCGCCCCTTCCTCACTGATGAGACGGCGCAGGTGCTCATCCAGGCTCTTGTCATCTCCCACCTGGACTACTGCAACTCACTACTTGCTGGAGCCCCGGCGTCGGCCATCAGACCTCTGGAGCTTGTCCAGAAAGCTGCAGCTCGCCTGGTGTTCAATCGCCCCAAGTTCTCCCACACAACTTCCCTTCTCCGTTCTCTACACTGGCTACCTGTAAGAGCCCGCATCCAGTGTAAGACTCTGGTGCTAGCCTACAGGGCAGTGAAAGGAACAGCTCCTTCCTATCTCCAGGCCATGGTCAAGCCCTACACCCCCGCCCGACCACTTCGCTCTGCTGCGTCGGGGCGATTGGTAGCCCCGTCGCTCAGAGGTCCCTACGGCCGATCAACCCGGTCGCGGCTGTTGTCTGTCCTGGCCTCACAGTGGTGGAATGAACTCCCCACTGACGTCAGGACAGCAGAGTCGCTGCCCATCAGGCTGAAGACTCACCTCTTCAAGAAGGCCTACCCTTAGCCTTCCACTCACCACTTACTTAGCATCTATTGTATTCATACTAGCTTATTGCACTTATTGTATTCATATTAGTTTGTGGCACTTATTGCATTCGTTTGTTTCTGCACTGTACGTTGGCTCTGGTTTAGGCTCTTAGATGCTTGTTTGAAGAAAGGAGATGCACTTATGACTTCTGGTGATTAGTTCTCTCGAAAACCGATGTTGAATACACTTATTGTAAGTCGCTTTGGATAAAAGCGTCTGCTAAATGACTGTAATGTAATGTAACTCTCTCTGTACTTACAGAGCTTTGTTGGAGGCTTTGACCACTGGCAGCAGCCTCAGAAGAGACTCCTCTGAAGCAGAGTATTTCTTCAGGTCAAACACGTCCAGATCTTTTTCTGATGACAGTAAGATGAAGACCAGAGCTGACCACTGAGCAGGAGACAGTTTATCTGTGGAGAGACGTCCTGAACTCAGGGACTGTTGGATCTCCTCCACTAGAGAACGATCATTGACTTCATTCAGACAGTGGAACAGATTGATGCTTTTCTCTGGAGACACATTCTCACTGATCTTCTTCTTGATGTACTGGACTGTTTCCTGATTGGTCTGGGAGCTACTTCCTGTCTGTGTCAGCAGACCTCGTAGGAGAGTCTGATTGGTCTCCAGAGAAAGACCCAGGAGGAAGCGCAGGAACAAGTCCAGGTGTCCATTTGGACTCAGTAAGGCCTTGTCCACAGCACTCTGGTAGAGATGTGTTAGTTCAGGTTTGCCTCTAGAGACTTCAGACCAACGGGAGGTTGTTTGTTCTTCTGACAGCAGATTGACTCCAGAGTTGATGAAGGTCAGATGGACATGAAGAGCAGCCAGAAACTCCTGAACACTCAGATGGACGAAGCAGAAGACCTTGTCCTGGTACAGTCCTCTCTCCTCTCTAAAGACCTGTGTGAACACTCCTGAGTACACTGAGGCTGCTCTGATATCGATGCCACACTCTGTCAGGTCGGATTCATAGAAGATCAGGTTGCCTTTCTGCAGCTGATCAAAAGCCAGTTTTCCCAGAGACTCAGTCATCTTCCTGCTCTCTGGACTCCAGTGTTGATCTGTCTCGGCTCCTCCATCATACTTGACCTTCTTCAGTTTGGACTGAACCACCAGGAAGTGGATGTACATCTCAGTCAGGGTCTTGGGCAGCTGTCCTCCCTCTCTGGTCTTCAACACATCCTCCAGAACTCCTGCAGTGATCCAGCAGAAGACTGGGATGTGGCACATGATGTGGAGGCTTCGTGAGGTCTTGATGTGGGAGATGATCCTGCTGGCCTGCCTCTTATCTCTGAATCTCTTCCTGAAGTACTCCTCCTTCTGTGGGTCAGTGAACCCTCTGACCTCTGTCACCATGTCGACACACTCAGGAGGGATCTGATTGGCTGCTGCAGGTCGTGTGGTTATCCAGAGGCGAGCAGAGGGAAGCAGTTTCCCCCTGAAGAGGTTTGTCAGCAGCACATCCACTGAGGTGGACTCTGTAACATCAGTCAGGATGTCATTGTGGTGGAAGTCCAGAGGAAGTCGACACTCATCCAGACCGTCAAAGATGAACAGAACCAGGAACTCTTCAAACCTGCAGATTCCTGCTTCTTTGGTTTCACTGAAGAAGTGATGAACAAGTTCCACCAAGCTGAACTGTTTCTCTTTCAGCACATTCAGCTCTCTGAAAGTGAATGGAAATGTGAACTGTATGTCCTGGTGGTCTTTGTCTTCAGCCCAGTCCAGAGTGAACTTCTGTGTTAAGACTGTTTTCCCAATGCCAGCCACTCCCTTTGTCATCACTGTTCTGATTGGTTCCTCTCCTCCAGGTGAGGCTTTAAAGAGGTCTTCTTGTCTGATGGTTGTTTCTGGTCTGTGTGGTTTCCTGGATGCTGTTTCAATCTGTCTGATCTCATGTTCCTCATTGACCTCTGCAGTCCCTCCCTCTGTGATGTAGAGCTCTGTGTACATCTGAGTCAGAAGGGTTGGGTTTCCTGCTTTAGCGATCCCCTCAAACACACACTGGAACTTCTTCTTCAGGTTAGATTTGAGTTCACGCTGACAAACTGGAGCAAGAAGTTCTGAATGACTTCCTGAATAAAAACAAAGAACATCAATGAATAAATTATTATACAAATATGTCAACATATCTGAATACATGTTGGTCCATCTCTTGAGACGTTAGTAAACGTCCCATTTATCCAGCATGTTAAATCTTTAGAGAAATCCTCTTACTGCTCTGCAGACAGTCAGCCAGCTCCTCCTGCTTCATTCTCCTCATGAAGTTCAGTGTGATCTTCACAAATGCCTCTCTGCTGCTCCTCCTCTGCTCTTCATCCTCACCGTCCAGCACCTCCTCATCCTCCCTCTGACTCTCTAAGCATTCTGGGTAATCTGAACTCACAACCTTCTGGATCTTCTTCAGCTCGTTCTTCACAAAAGTGACGATGTTCTCCTCCAGCAGCTGGAACAGAATATTCTATGAATGACACAAACTAAAACCATGGAACCAAACATCAGATCCATGTTGGACAGACTGACGATCCACTGGTCTACAAAGTGCAGCATGGAGATGATTGTGAACACAATAGATGTAACAGTAGTTGTACATGTACAGACCATAAATATGGAGTCCAGGTGTGTTTGATGCTGCTGGGCAGACTGACCTCTGGGAACCTCTGAGCTCTCCTGGTCCTCTCTGTGGAGGAAACATTGTGTTTGTACCATTAACACAAATACAACAATCAGTTAAAGATGTTGTGTTCTGTCATGATTGATCACAATGAAAACCAGATGCTCAACAGGTTCTTGTCTCTGCTTTTATTGGACAGTAAGAGTTATTTTATTGGCAGCACGGTATAGTCAAAAATTATATCGTAGGTCAAATTCATACCGGTTTACTTTATATATACCTTCTTTACCTTCCACTTCTAGATACCACTACAACTAGAAACAACTAGCATCACATCTGATGTGATACTTTTTCATATTTGATGTAGTTTCTACTCTACCATTGTGTTGTTAGTCAGATGTAGCAAGACTTAATACTGTTGATCTGTCACATCACTGAAACAAAGGGTCTGTGTTTGGTTTTGTCCACAGCACCATTGGGGAGACTTCCTCCTCCGAGTCTTTCTAGGCTCCAGACCTCTGCAACTAGAGTTAGGATTATATCCAGAATGCTACTTCCTGTCTGATGTCAAACCTACAACAAGTAGTTAAAGATATTGCGTCATGTCATGATCATAATGAGAAATGATATCATAATGACAGATCAAACACTATCAATGATAGACGACCAAAGTTGTATCTGTGTAACAGCTAGTCATCTGTTTCATCTGTTTTAAGAACTTACTCTGGGTCATAAGAACGGCGTCCATCTTTGAAGTCAATCATACGACCATTAGACCGATCACTCTTCATGGACACACAGCTGGGTTCAGGAGACTTTCCTCTCTGCTCCTGTGAACTGATAGAAACACTGACATTACATCATCATTAGGGGGGGGGGGAATCAATACAGCATAGTATCACGATATTTTGCGTGGCGATGTTGTATTGATACATGGAAGCCAAGTATCGATCTTTTATTATATAAACTATAAACTTTTTGGTACTAGAAAAATAAAATCAATTGCTTTTTCAGTCCACTAGATGGTGCCGAGTTGTTTTCTGGTGAGGTCAGCAGAGGTGCCGGGTCAGCGTGATTGGTCAAAACAAAGATGGAGACATCGGAGAAAGAAATCAGGAATGAGCCGTCCGCGTTTAAATCAGACGTCTGGACTTATTTTGGATTTTTTAACAAGGAAGGAAAGGACATTGATATGACACATGGATAGGACTCCGTCGCGGCGTTTTTTCACCGACACAGCCGTGCCCAAGCTCTACAGAGAAGTGAAGCTTAAAGTTGAGGAATCTTTGAGTACAGCAGAAAGAGTTGCAATAACTTGCGATGCATTGACGTCAAGCACAGTGGATTCCTATGTGACTATAACAGCACAATATCTCACAGAGGACTGGCGACTGCTGTCTCACTTTTTCTCCAAACTAGAGCAGTACACGTAAGTCACACCGGGGCAAACATTACAACGGGCATTAAATCTGCCAACAGTAGCCAGGCTCATAGGGAGAGTACAGCGCATAACTGGCTCTCTGCCCTCGACATCCACGCATCACAAGTTATACTGAGTTATTCACTAGCTTAGGACCCCACCTCAACCGAGGGCGAAACTACGTCGATTATTTGGAGCATTGAGGAATGGTTGGTGGAGATTAGCCAGTAGCGGTTTGGGGGAGGCTTAGTTGAGGATCCACTGCGGCTCCCGGGCCTTGCAGATCCCCAAAAGAAGTCCTCCTGGGAAGCAGGGTTGCCTGCCCATGCGCGGGTCGATGAAGCTGGCGAGTGTAAGTTGGTAGGCGTGGGATGGTAGGTTATTGACGGTGGAGTTCTGCTGATCGATGGTCGGCAAGATCGAGTAAGGATTTATGGGTTTAATGACGGCTTTGGATATGGCGGAACCGATGTTGGATAGGTGTCTGCAGGAGGGCGGATCTTCTGAACTTCTGGAATGAGAAACGAGAAAGCCATGGCGTTGCGGTGGCCCAGACGTGAGCTGCATCGAGAACGTGCCCTTGACAGACGGGTGTCGCAGCGGCATTTGATGATTGGGTAAATGACTGCTAGGTTGTCAGGAGTTTAAGAGATGGACTTGCTGGGCCATCCGTGGCCCCACGTAATGGCTGCTGCTACTATTGGTCAGATTTTGTAGCATGAGGGGAAAACGACTTGGCATTTGCTTGCGAGATCCGAGGGCTGGTCTACGGCAAAACGTCTTCTGTCGTGGAAACCCCCCAAAGATGGCAGAGGGAGCGGCATTGTTGTGTGGGTCCATCGCTGGAAGTGGACGGGGTGGGGGCACTGGCATCTCGGTGCCAGGTGCCCGGCTAGCAACATGCTGTGGCTGCTGGAAGTAGGCGGCCGGGGGGCACTGGCGTCCTAGTGCCAGGTGCCCGACCCGGGTTCTCCTGCTAATGCTGGTTGATGTGATTGCTGGAGGTGAAGAGCTGGGGGCACTGGAGGTGGAGAGCTTGGGGCACTGGCGTTCCGGTGCCAGGTGCCCTGGCTGGAGAGGGCTGCTGTAGTAGGCCGCAGACGTTCAGGTTCTCCTGCCAGGTTTGGCTGATGTGGCTGCATGGAATGGAAAACTGGGGTCGCAGGCATCCCGGTGCCATGTTCCCGTCCCACTCGCTGCTACCGTGGAGCAGTCGCTAGGAACATGGGAAGATGTATGACCGATGAATGAGCAGGAACAGTTCTCTTGAATGAGTGTTAAGGGTTTAAACTTGTAATCTACGACGAGTGTTGTAGGCGGCTTGGTAGCTATGCTCGTTAAACGTGGCTGAATGGACGGTTCTCAATGTGTCCGGAGATGACCACGAATTGCTGCGGGCGCCATATGTTTCTGTATCGTTGTGTCGGCTTACGAACGGCACGGTAGATTAATGGTTCCATTTCGGTTTGGATGTCGTATAACGTTTCATTAGAGAGCCCTCGTTGTTGCGTTGCGTTGTTGCGTTGCTGCGATTCGTTGCTGCGATACATTGGTGCGTCGTTGCGTGCTGCGTTATGTTGCGTGGCTGCATTCCGTTGTTGCGTTCCGTTGTTGCTGTGTTGCGTTGCTGTGTTGCGTTGCTGCATTGGGTTGCTGCGTTGGGTTGCTGCGTTGCGTTGTTGCGATGCGTTGTTGCTTGCTGCGTTGCTTTGCGTTGCTTTGCGTTGCTTTGCGTTGCTTTGCGTTGCTGCGATTCGTTGCTGCGTTCCGTTGCTGCGATCCGTTGCTGCGTTCCGTTGCTGCGTTCATGACAGTGTTTTTATATGTCATATAAATATATGTCATTTATATGTCATTTCATGTCATTTCATGTTGCTGCGATGCGTTGCTGCGATACGTTGCGGCGTTGCTACATTGTTGCGTTCCGTTGCTGCCTTGCGTTCCATTGCTGTGTTCCATTGCTGCGTTCCGTTGCTGGCAACCCGGAACTTTGTGGGTTGGAGGGCGGAGCTTGGGGGTGCTCGGTGGCGTCACGGTCGTTTGTGTTACGCCGGTGTGTTTTGGATGTAGGTACGTTTGTGTTTCTTAGCCTGACGTGACTTTAGGAAAGTTGTGAGGAGTTGGCACAGTTTTGCTTTGTTGTCGGAGCGGTGGTGAGGAATCCCTTTCAATGCTCTATGGTCCAGTTGGAGATCTTAGCTGGTGCGTCTTCGACGGGGGACCTGGCTGGAGCGCGGGAGCGGTGGCGGCGTCTTTGAGCGTGCCGGGTAGCCGGAGTCATCGGAGACTCGTTCCCGAGAGCTGGGTCTGGTGCGAGCGAAGAAGGAGAGCTGGATTTATGTTTCCGTTGTCTACGTCTGGAGGTGGCAGGTCTCCCTCTGCCACCGAGATGTGAGTTATTGGAGGACGGCCGTGGGTCTGAATCTTCGTATTGTTGGATTCTGGCAGGTGGATGCAGCTGGTCGGCGTGGTGGAGATCGGCGGGTTTAGCTGCGTTGAGCTGCCTGGACCCTCTCGATGGCGGTTGGCGGCGTCTCGTGGGCGGCAGGTCGAGTGCTTCCCTGGGCTGTACGGGTGGCCTCTGGGGAGGCGAACTGGTCATCATCGTCGGATGGCCTGATGAACGGCAGGTCCATGTTTTAGGCGAGGTAAGGTTTTGTTTTTGTTTTCTCTGCATGGCTTTCCGGTTGCGAGTGCGGAAAGCGTGAGCAAGCTGAGGCTTAGAGTGGGTAGGTATTTTTAGGAGTGTGGCCGGAAGTGGGCGAGTGGCTGAGGCATGGTCCTCCTCCTGAAATTCAGCTAAGATTTATCTACAATATAACTATTATATCGTACTTATAGAAGTTATAGTTCATATACTGAGTCCATACACGTTTGCATTCAGTTAAGTTGGACTATGTAGTAACACAAACAGTTCAGTTTGTCAGGTGCAACATTTATGGCATTGTTGGTCAGTCTGTCTGCTTGACAATCATATTCTGCTGCAATCAAAATGATTGAAGTGAGATGAACAGACTGAAAACTTTATCTTATTAGATAAAACATGTTGACACAGTTTTCCTTTGGGGACATAATTTGAAGTTGAAAAAAGTAATAAATCGCAATATATGTTATCGCAATACTCAGCATATCGCAGTATCGTGATAATATCGTATCGTGACCTAAGTTTTGTGATAATATCGTATCGGGGGACCTCTGGTGATTCCCACCCCTTCATTCATGAAGAATCATGATCGCTGGGCCGCAGCGATCCCCCGCTCCCGCTGGGCCGCAGCTAACTCCAGCTCCCCGTGTCCTGTCGGCGGTCCGACCAACTCCAGCTCCCTGTGTCCGGTCGGCGATTCAGCCGACTCCAGCTGTCACCTCCAGGCCGCCGCAGTCTCCGAGCAGCAGCGACCTCCAGCTCCGGCCATCGCAAACTCCGAGCAGCAGCGACCTCCAGCTCCGGCTGCCACCGTCTCCGAGTCGCAGCGACCTCCAGCTGCCACCTCCGACCAGCAGCGATCTCCAGTCCCGGCCGCCGCCGTCTCCGAGCAGCAGCGACCTCCAGTCCCGGCCGCCGCCGTCTCCGAACAGCTGCGACCTCCAGTCCCGGCCGCCGCCGTCTCCGAGTCGCAGCGACCTCCAGCCGCCGCCGTCTCCGAACAGCAGCGATCTCCAGTCCCGGCCGCTGCCGCCTCCGCGCTGCAACGACCTCCAGCCCCTTACCCCGCTGGGTCATCAGTCAATCCCCCTGAGCCCCAGTCTATGGACTCCTGTTACCCGGAGCCCCATCTCCGAGAGTCAGAGACCTGTTCCCCGTCTGATCTCCAGCCTCTAGAGACCTGTTCCCCATCTGATCTCCAGCCTCTAGAGACCTGTTCCCCGTCTGATCTCCAGCCTCTAGAGACCTGTTTCCCGTCTGATCTCCAGCCTCTAGAGCCCTGTTCCCCTCTTGATCCCCAGCCTGTAGAGCCCTGTTCCCCTCTTGATCTCCAGTCTCTCGAGTGCAGTCTCCCTGACCTCCAGTCTCTAGAGTTCCGTCCTCCGGATCCCCAGTCTCCCCAGTTTGGCAGTCCGGCCGTCCCTCCTCCGGACCCCCTCCACCCACCCGGTTGTGGAATCTGACTCTCGGCCTCGGAGGAGTTTCCCCCCTCGTCTCTTGTCTCGTCCTTGGATTCCCTGTTGTGTTCGTGAGTCATTAAAACCCTTTTTCTCACTACATCTGACTGTCTGCGCTTGAGTCCTCCATCATGCCCCGTGACACTTAGCGTGTGCTTCAATGTGTAACAGGACCGTATGTGGGATGTCTGCTCTGCTTCCATAAGAGGAAGTAACTGAATGGGGTGCAGACAGTTAACCACAGAATGTTTAGGTCAGAAACAGATGTGTTAGTGAGGACTCATCCTACCCCCCCACCCTTGTGCACTGGTCCTTTTTAAGATGTAGAAACCTGCACACGGGGCTCTTCATCCCTCAGACTGCACACAGGAGCTCAGTGGGATGATTGAACCTTCTCTGCACAGAGAATAAATACTCCAAAGACAAACCTTCTCTCCTCACATTTCCTTATTTCAGTATTATAGCCCTCACTCGTACCATCATATAGTTCTACACCACACCGTACTAACGGGCCTTTGCTGTCCGGCCCCTCAGCTGTGGAACTCTCTTCCTGCTAATCTAAGGCCGGAACGTTCAGGTTCCTCTTTAAACCTCTTCTGAAGACTCACTTTTACTGTTTGACTTATTTTACATCTGACGCATTTTATTTATTTAAATCTTATTTTACGGTTTGATTGTGTTTCTTATTTGCTTTCATGTTTTATTGTGAAGCACTTTGTAACTTTATTTTGGAAAAGTGCTATTTAAATAAAGTTATTATCATCATCATCATCATCATCATCATCAGTTTGAAATCCTCACCTTTGATCAACAGAGTGGCGTCCAACTTTGAAGACTATAGGAAGATCTTTAGACCGGTCACTCTTCATGGACACACAGCTGGGTCCAGGTCCAGATCCAGGTCCAGGTCCAGGACAGTCTGGTCCCTGATGGATCCTGGTCACATGTGTAGAACAGAGTCAGTGAATGAAAGACTTTGAGTCATGGACAGGTAGAGATGGTCATCTCACCTCTGAGCTTTGGTGTGGCTGGTCTTAGAGGGAGGGACTCCCTCCTCTCTGTCCTCACACTGATTCATAGCAGAGTCCACACCTTCACACAAACACAACAACATTATTTCTCTTCATCATGACAAACACACACAGCTCATTCACCTCAATACTAAAGACACTCATGGGACAGTTTCCATGTTGTTGTCACTCTGAGCTGCAGAGTCCTCTCTAAGAGATGACGTTCACAATGCTCTTCAGTCTGTTGGCTTGTTTGAAGACGAGAGGAAGACTCTTCATCTGGCTTTTTATTGGCCTTTCTTTGGGGATGACGTCACTTTTCACTTCTAGTTGACTGACTTTGAAAAGCTCTTCAACGTTTGAAATGTTCCTCTGTTTCCACGTCTACTACATCCAGTCAGAGCAGGAAGCAGCTACAAACAGGAAGAAACGTAAGCTGTGAACGTGCTTCAGTGTTTGTAAGATAACAGACTGTCAAAGTAAAAGCAGCTCTCTAAACTCTCTGTGTCTCCTGGAGGTCTGACAGTAATCTAGTAGAACACGTTGGCAGAGGAGACGAGTGAGGAGTCCAGAGAAAAGGACCGGCAGTGAATCCAGAGGCTGAGAGAGGAAAGTTTACTGCTTTACAGGTCATTTATACTGATGCCTACTGACATGACTTTCAACTATTGTGAGTTCATTTCTGCTCTCCAAACTCTTTAAAATCTTTATCTTCATATAAAGGAACCACATGTTCTTCAGAGGGTCCGCTCAGTGTTCGGACCTCTGTATTCTGAAACCCTCATATAACAACGGTTGCCAGTAGGTGGCGCTGTGACTATGAGTTAATATTGGCCTGCAGAAGTCCTCAGGCCATGACTCTCATCAAGCATGGCAAGTTTGGGACAGTTTAGACAAAGAACAGTCGAGTTACAGCAGATTGATGGATGATGGTGAACAATGTAAAATGGCCGCCACACCACGTCCTCCCCGTTCATGAAACCTTGAAGCTTTTGATAACTTTTAATCACTAAAGTCTTTAGATTGTTCTCACTAAATATTAAGTAGATGTGATTCATTCTCTAGGAGGAGTTCACTAAAGTTCAGCAAAAACACAAGAAATGTATAGAAAATTCAAAATGGCCGACTTCCGGTTGGGTGTAGATCAGGGGTGTCAAACTCATTTTCACTCTGGGCCACATCAGCATCATGTTTCCCTCAAAGGGCCGGTTGTAACTGTAAGACTGTATAACTGTAACTACTCCTAACATAATGTTAAATAACTCTCTGCATTTGATTATTGTTTATTCAAGTGTAACAATATTGTACATGCAGTTATATAAATGTAAAATTATATTTAAGCACATTTCTGTTATTATAACATAAATCATTTTAATTTAGGGTTAAGAAACCCACATTACTCTATCAAAGATCAAACTATTAAAGAAAATAACAAAGACAAATATCATCAAACAAGTTATTACATTAACTTTGTTCAAAGCTATTTTTGTCACCTCTCTGCATCACTAATGTCCCTGTCGTCGTCCCGCACATGGCAGCTACATCCAAGAGCTCCTCACTGAGATCAGGTCTTATAAACACGGATAGATGCTCTGTGTCCGTGTTGTCTGTGCTTTCATCAACAGCTAATGAAGAAGACGAGTACCTGCTCGTCTCTTAGCTAGCTGTGTTGTTAGATTGCTGCTAGTTCCTGAACTCGGTCTGCGATGGTGTTTCTTCACAAACTGACATTTGTAAAAGTCTGTATCTGGTCGGAGCTCACCTGCTCACATACCTTTAGCAGCACTGGGCTGTAGCTTCTGTAAATATATTCTGCTGTGATTGCAGTCTGCCTTTTAATTCTTGGACAATTTGATGTTTTTCTTGGAGGCTAAATTTAGCTCCGTGTTTGGTGTCAAAATGCCGACGTGAATAGTATCCTTCATCACCGACACGCATCATAGCACAGAAGACAGACTGTTCTCCTTGAAGCACAAACATGTTTTCTCTTTCCCATCTTAAATTACATTTTCTTCCCTCTGCATCAATGTTTCTCTTCGTGGACATTTTGGGATTATTTTTCGATCTTTTTCAACTCAATCACTTGTTGGAAAACCTCTTTACGGTCTGTTCCCTCTCCTGTCCACCTGTTGTGATAGTTTTAATGTCGGTACACAGACAACACGCTGTCTCATAATTTCGACCATGGAGATACTTTTATTTTCACGTCTAACTATTTTTTTTCCAAAATAAAAAATAAAATAATAATTTTTTTTTTTTTTTGCTGGTGGATTCGCGGGCCACATAAAATGACGTGGCGGGCCGGATTCGGCCCACGGGCCTTGAGTTTGACACGTGTGGTTTAGAGGATGGCTCCAAGAGACTTTTGTTTAAGTCTACATGTGATGCATGTGCTTACCAAATGTTACAGATCCATGTGGAACGTGCTGCGAGGGCTGCACGGTCTAAGTTGTGTAGGGGGCGCTATAGAGCCGACTTCCCTCTGAAGCATTAAAACCACATCAGATAAAAACATGGAGGACTTTCAACGTGAGAGCAGTTTGTTCAGTTTGGAGCTTCTTCAGCCTCAGAAACACCTTCAGAGCTCATAATTCATAACTTTATGATCTTTGATCACTTTTCACTGTGAAGGTCTCAAGATCAGGTTAGTACATCAGGTTACATCTCTAAGAGTTACAGTACGTTAATAATAATAATAATAATGATGATTATAATTATGATAATGATACAAATAATAATGGTAATACAAATATTAATTATAATAATTATGATAAACAGAAGAAGAACAATAGCTCCTCTAAATCTAAATGAAGTCTCATATGTACAGTATGACGTCATCGTCAGCTCTAAAGCTACCGCACATCCCTCCAAGGAGTACTTCCGGTGCGGATTTCAAAGTAAAGGATCGCGTGTCTTTTAGTTTACGTTATTTGGGATTAAGAAACAGAAGAGTAATTTAAGATCCTATTATTAGGACTTAGTACTATTTAGACTACAGTCAGTACTAGTATGAAGTACTTTTACTGTGTACTTTGTGAATCATTAAAGTTAGACAAAAAGAATGAATCTTATTATTCAAAGAGTACACAGTAAAGTACTTCATATTAGTACTGACTGTAGTCTCAATAATAATAAATAACAGGATCTTAAATTACTCTTCTGTTCCTTAATCACAAATAACTCACGCGATCCTTTACTTTGAAATCCGGACCGGAAGTACTCCTTGGAGTGATGTGCGGAAGCGTTAGGGCGGCCGATGACGTCATACTGCACATACTAAACTTCGCTTTAAATCCATTTGTGTTCAGCTGACTGAAGAAAAACATCAAGTATTTCTGTAACTTCTTCTCGCGAGACTGAACTCAAACGTGACTTTGACCAAAGAGTCCTCCGAGAGTCCCTCAGTGAGAAGAGTCGCTCACTAACCTTTAGAAGCAGAGAAGAAGAAGCTGCGACACCACGAGCTCCAGAAGTGAAACTAAAGGAAACAGGAAGGGAGGGGCCGTCACGCAAGGAGAGAGGAAACGAGATAAGAGACGTCCTTTCCTCAGCTGCGTCACGTGAAGCGACGTCTGTTTCTGATCACAGCTGATCAGCTGTCAGTCGGCTTTAACAGCTGGAGAGACTTTTGATAAGTTAGTGTCTGTTCACATGATCACTGTACTTAATAACAGTAACTAATAACACTAATAACTAATAAACACACAGTAATCACCACTGTAGAGGTGTTTCTCTCTGTAGTCTGTTAACAAACTGTCCTGTGTTCTGTTCATAAGCACAGGATCCATTTCTACCGGTGGAATGCGATCGTCTTATTTATGAATTATTTGCGTGTAAATTCAGATTGTGGCGTCATAATTAAATAACCCAGAATATGATGATAGTTTCTCTTGAACACAGTTATTGTATTAGGCTCCATGTTTCAGGTTAAACTTAAGATAAAACTGAAACACTCAGGAATGATCCTCACGTGACTGAATGAAATGATGATCAATGATGTAAAAAGCTCTCTGACTTTAATTGTTTCCATAATAAAGTTATTGAGGGAAACATCAGATCATGAAAACACAAATCTTTCTAATAAATGAAGAAAGTTGTTTGTGGTCCTTTTGTTGTTCTGCTGA
Organism: Anarhichas minor; assembly: GCF_050575085.1. Lineage (NCBI taxonomy): Eukaryota > Metazoa > Chordata > Actinopteri > Perciformes > Anarhichadidae > Anarhichas > Anarhichas minor. The sequence goes on along the minus strand of NW_027466541.1, from coordinate 616,083 downwards.
CGCTCTGCAGGACTGCTTTGAGTCGACGGACTGGGATGTGCTGTGTGGACCACATGGGGAGGACCTCAACAGCATCACAGAACACATCAAAGTCTGTGAACAGACCTCCAGGACTGTACGCTGCTTCCCCATCAACAAGCCGTGGATCACCAGTGACCTGAAAGCTCTTAACAAGAAGAGCTTTCAGGTCTGGGGACAGGGACGAGCTCAGGAGAGTCCAGTGAGACCTGAAGGTGAAGCTCAGAGAGTGCAAGGACTCCTACAGGAGGAGGCTGGAGGTTAAACTCCAGCAGAACAACATGAGGGAGGTGTGGACGGGATGAAGCAGATTACCGGCTTCAAGGCTGGAGGCAGACAACCAGGGGGCTCCCTGGAGAGGCCAACGAGCTAAACTCTTTCTTCAATAGGTTTAGCTCAGAGCCCTCATCTGTCTCCTCCTCACACCTCTGTCTCCCTCTGTCTCCCTCTGTCCCCCTGGTGAGCTGCATGGACTCAGAGTGCAGAGGTCGGGTGTATCAGGGACAGACGGGAGGAGGAGGAGGACAGGGCGGTAGTGGATGACGGTAGAAATCACCTGCTGTTAAGTATGAATCAGATCAGACTAATAATAATAATAATAATAATAATAATAATAAAGGAGACAGACGCTGCTCTTCAGGTCGTAGTTTTCTTTATTGAATGAAGCAAAAAACAATGAAGAGGATTTAAATCCCCTTTTATGAAAATAAATAAATCATTTTCTTTTGTCTCACAGAAGCTCAGAAACAATCTGCAGACGCAGATTTCTTCTTCTGCTGTCGCTTTATTTAGTTATTTATGTTTGTTTGTGTTTCAAAGCAGGAGATCTGACTTCCTGCTGACGAGAGTTCATTCAGCTGAAACACCACGAAGAAGAAGAACAAATAAAAACAGCTTCAGTTTTGGCACGAGATGAACGCTCGCGAGAGAGAAGAAGAAGAGGAGGAAGAAGAGGAGGAAGAAGAAGAGGAGGAGGAAGAGGAGGAGACAGAAGCCGAGGGGTTAAATCATAACCAGCGATGCATTGTGGTTGAGCTCATGTAGGGACGCCTGATGGCGCAGACCTCCGCCATCTTTAATCCCTAAAACAAAGAAAACAATAAAATCTCAATGTGGAAGTTAAGCGTTGCCATGGTGACCAATTAATCACAGACTTTCCTTTAACGAGCCGACACACCTGCTGACAGAACCAAACTAAAGCTACCTCCACCAGCTAGCAGGGCTCCCATTCGTTTACAATGGGGAGCGCTAACGATGCTAACGAGCCACCAGAAGAGATGAGAGAGGGGAGTGATGATGATGATGATGATGATGACGTAACACTTGCTGTTACATACTACAGCTGGAGTGTGTGTGTGTGTGTGTGTGCTTTAAACTCAGGCTTCACGCCACCAGAGACAACTTTTCTGTAGCAACGTTACCTCTCAGTATGTTTGAAGTTGCCACATGTCTGGACAGAGCAACTCCGACAGAGCAACTCCGACAGAGCGGGAACGTTGTCAAAGTATTTTCCAGTATTTTAAATCAGAGTTTCAACACGATGGATTTAACGTTTCTACTTGTACATGTGCTGTAATGATGTACTATAAGTAGTACTACATACTGATACTATAAAGTACACACTGCATCATCATGAAAGTACAACAGAGTACTCGTTCTCTGCTTGGTATCTCAGTGAACATCTGTGTTTATACGATCGATCAGATCAAGAATCAATTCATTCATTAAAACCATTCAAACGTTTAGATCTCAGGTTTGATCTTTAATGTTCTCTGAAGGTTGGATGAACAGTGTGTGCTATGTAGTGCGCAGTCTGAGGTGTGTGTGTGTGTGTGTGTGTGTGTGTGTGTGTGCGCTCCAGGTGTGTCACAGGTTCTACTGCTGGTCTTTGAACGCGTCCAGGCCGAAGGCGTTGTCGAGGAACCGCTCCAGCTCCATCAAGTGAGCTTTCTTGTTTCCGGTCGCCGGAGCTGCTGCCGGCCCTCTGCCCGCATACCTGAGACACACAGAGGTCAGAGGTCAGCCCCCCCCACACTGATACTCTGTGATGAAGAGAAGATGAAGATGATGGTGATGGTTACCAGACAGGCTTGGCCCTCTGGATGGTGGTCCTGATGCGAGGCTTCACGTAGTCGTAGTAACCCTGGTTCTTGTGCTCCTCCTGACACCAGACCAGGTCGGCGTTGGCGAAGCGCTCCGACTCGGCCTTCACCTGGTCGAAGGGGAAGGGAGACAGCTGGGGGGGAGGAGTCACAGGTCACATGACTGTCTGAGCACGACGGATCGCTACAGGTGAGAAATATTATCTACGAGGCCGTGGAGACGAGTCATCAGGGTGAGTGTGTGTGTGTGTGTGTATATGTGTGTGTGTGTGTGTGTGTGTGTGTATATGTGTGTGTGTGTGTGTGTGTATATGTGTGTGTGTGTATATGTGTGTGTGTGTGTATATGTGTGTGTGTGTGTGTGTGTGTGTGTACCTGCTCTATACGAGCGATAGCCACCGTGTCCTCCATTCCTCTGCTCTTCCTCTCTTTGGTGAGCTCGTAGTAAACTTTCCCCGTACAGAAGATCAGACGCTTCACCTCCTCAGGACGCTCCGACGCCGAGCCTCCTTCTGGGATCAACCTCAGGAAGTGAGTTCCTACGGGGGGGAGGAGGAGGAGGAGGGGGGGGAGGAGGAGATGAAGGTAAGACTGTGCACAGTCCAGGTCGATCTCAATAATATCATTAATATTAATGACAGTACCAGGCAGCATCTCATCAAAGCTGGATCTGGCCTCTGGGTGACGCAGCAGAGATTTGGGAGTGAAGACAATCAGCTGGAGGGACAAACAGGAAGTTCATCATGTCAGGGGTTTAACATTTTCAAAATAAGAGTCATTAAACAGCAACACTGAAGACGGGTGAACTGTGTGTGTGTGTGTGTGTGTGTGCGTCTCACAGGCTTCCTGTACGGGAGGAGGATCTGTCGTCTCAGGACGTGGAAGTAGTTTCCAGGATTGGAGCAGTTCACTACGATCCAGTTACAGTCGTAGAGCTGACGCACCGCGAAGTCCTCCGTGAGGGCCTGACGGAGACCAGAGAGGAAGACGAGTTACAGGTGCGTCACCTGGTGGTCAAGGGTCATCCTGGTCCACTTTCACAATAAAAGCTGGGTTTGGGGTCTGGATTATCTTTAGATTCACACTAAATGACTAAAGTTTTACTCAATTGTTTCATTTATAAGTCGACATTTAAAGAGTGAAATTAATCTCAGAGCATGTGTCATCTTTTTTTTTTATCATAGCGGCCATGTTTACTTGCTGTTTACTTCCTGTTTCTAGAGCGAGTTTCTGAACCACACGTCGTCTTCTTTTAATTCTATCTGGATGTTTTTTGTGCTTGATATGATTTATAGTTTATGAGTTAAAAACTACATTCTCCATCTTTATTTCAACTGTTTTCGCAGGTTTTTTAAAAAGCTTTTAACCAGAATAAAACGGCTTTTATTCTATGACCGATCACAGGAAGTAGCTTCACGTTCGGGCCCCGCCAAAACAAAAGTCTGCTGGCTTGACAAACTATGAAATATATGAACATTACACATGAACAAGCTTTAGAGTGGAGTGTAACTGACTGAAAGCTCTAAACCTACATATGAACTGTTGATTCTACCACTGATAACATTATTATGGGCTGTGACAGCATTCCCCCCGTACTGCTGTGAATAAAGCAGCAGCAGGACTTTAACTCTGAAAAGACGTGTTGTTGTGTCTGTCTGCTGCTCATGAAAGGCTGAGGAGAGACTCGTGTTGTTTTACCGGCATGACGTCGGGGTCGTCGTTGCACATCTGGAGGAACCTCTCTGGACGAGCTGAAGAATGTTCTGGACCCTGAGGACAGGAACACTCATGTTAGAGAAGGTCCACCAGGTGGAGCTGTTTCTACCACGTCTACACTGAACGTCACTCTACGAGAGACCGGCGATCGTGAAGTGTTACGTGTAGATGGCTGTAGTCTCAGCTGTAACGTCTCTCTGTGGGTGCGTTTGATTTCCTCACCATGCCCTCCATGCCGTGCGGCAGCAGCAGCACGATGCCGTTCTGTCGGACCCACTTGGCCTGACCGGGACAGATGAACTGATCGATGATGCACTGAGCCGTGTTGTGGAAGTCTCCGAACTGAGCCTCCCACAGGATCAGAGCGTTGGGACTCGCCATCGCAAAGCCCAGCTCAAAGCCTGGAGACATTATATACAGAACGTTTATTATCTGCAGACACAGAACATCAGAACGTAGAAGAAACCAGCTCAAAGACAACAGAACCAAACGGACAGAACATTGATCTGCGGTTCTGAAGAAACACCGAAGCAGCAGCAGAGAGACCGGACTCACCGAGGACTCCGTACTCGGACAGCGAGCTGTTGCACACGGTGTACGGCGCCTGGTCCGGAGCGATGTGGTTCATGGGAATGCAGATCCTCTTGTCCACGTTCTGGTCATGGAGGACGTGATGACGGTGGCTGAAAGAGGACAAACGGCTTCAGTCTGGAGGACAACTTGCTCTGAGCTCTTTGCAACTGAATATCTGGATAACACGTCTACATGTGTATCTTGAACCTGAACCAGGACTTGGTGTCAGAGGAGGTTCAGGATCCAGGAGGCGACAGACACACCTGAGGTTGTGGTTTACCTGAAGGTTCCTCGCTCCACGTCCTGTCCCGACAGTCTGATGTGGATTCCCTCCTGCAGCAGTGATCCGAAGGCCATGTACTCCCCCAGAGCCCAGTCCACGGTCCGCTTACGAACCATCTCACCTCGACTCTTCAGGATCCGACTCAGACCTGAAACAACAAGTCACGGTCACCGAGAGCCTGAAGGCATCGCTACACTACAGGAGAATACGACTCACAGACAACATGAACCTTCACCACTTCATCACTCACATTAAGATCAGTGTTTATTGTGTTACACGTTTCTCTATCAGGTTTGAGATGTTCTTCTAAACACTGCAGGCTGTGTGTGTGTGTGTGAAGGTGATCGATGTCTGAGAATAAGAATGTGTTTCATGGTTTGTTGGTCAAGACATCTGGAAGAAAAGCTGGACCTTATGAAGCCTCAACCAAAACTAAGACGAATGAATGAAGTATGAGAAACGTCGTCTGACCTCCGTGGATGGTGAAGTCCTCCACGGGGACGGACGAGGCCACGGTGCCGATGTGGTTCAGGTTCTCCTCAGTCAGACCGGTGGACAGGCAGCTCATGGACTTGGGCTGTCCGTCCAGAGTGAAGAAACCTGCAGAGGACACACAGTTCAAGTAGCTGACACAGAACCAGGACCAGGACCTGAGACCAGATCCTCACCAGGACCTGAGACCAGAGACCTGTGACGCTGAAGAAGGATATAAGGGAAGAAGAGGAGAAGAAGAAGAAGAAGCAGAAGAAAGAGGAGTAGAAGAAGAAGAAGGTCCTGGCTCTAGTAACTTAGTCTTGTGTCTCATGTGTCTCTGAATGGTCCCTCACCAGGCCAGGGGGAGTCCAGCCAGTGCTTGATGTGGAGGATCTTCTCATCTTTAGAGCGAGCGTACGCCTCCTCACAGATCTTATCGTATTTGGCGATCTCCTCCTGAAGAAAGAGACGGAAGGTTTATTTAGAAGAGGAAGAAGAGGAAGAAGTAGGAGACGTAGGAGACGTAGTTACCTCGTACTCCTGACGGCTCACGGCTCCCTCTGCGATCAGTTTCTCTGCATATTTCTGCAGAACCGGCTTCTGCTTCTTGATCTGTTTGTACATCAGCGGCTGAGTGAACATCGGCTCGTCCATCTCGTTGTGACCCATCCGACGGTAACACACCTGAGAGCGCACATGCATGTGCACACACACACACACACACACACACACACACACACACACACACACACACACACACACACACACACACACACACACACACACACACACACACACACACACACACACACACACACACACACACACACACGTAAATCTCAGTCTCACGAGGCTGTGGAGTCTGAACTGAAACCGTCGTCGGCGTCACTGACCAGGTCGACCACCACGTCTTTGTG
>NW_027466541.1:570000-597500 GCF_050575085.1 Anarhichas minor | reverse complement strand
GCTTCACGGCGCTGCGCGGTGACACACCAGCGAGGTCGTTTCTCATACCTCCTACCGTTAGGATTCTCAGCCTCTCCTTGAACACAGCCACGTCTGGAGGGCGTCGCCAGCAGGGGGCAGCATAGGGAGAAACACCCGGACACCGTTAGTGACCTACACACCCGACACCATCGGTCATTTTTACACCACCACCGCCTTCAGCTATGACGGAGCACAGCCCCCCCGGCATGTCAACGTCTCCACCACCTTCTTATTGTTTGGACAAACTCCAGGTGTGGTTTAGAAAAGGTGGGATTTTTAGAGTGAAAGAGGTGGAGAACGAGGGATGCGGTCAACACCATGCTGCGGATACAGAAGCCACAACAACAACAACAGCAACCCATCAACACTGACGGGGTTCTCTAGACAGGAAGCCATTCACCACACTGAACTCAACACTGACGTCCTCAGTTTTCACTTCAAACTTTAAAAAATACACAATCCAGCGTGTCTGGAGCTCAAAGACATGTTTCAGTCTGCCTCTGCAGCATGAATCACTGTGTGAAAAGAAAGGAGTAACGAGTGTGAGGGACTGAACAGTGCTGACGTCAGCAGTAACAGCAGACAGAGTCCAGTGAAGCTAAGCTAAAGCTAATTAGCCGTTAGTCAGATTTTTGTAATTGGGATTAAGAGCGGGAACGTCGTGTTTCTGAGATGTTTGAAGCAACACTTTCATCAAGAAATGGCAGTAATCCACTCAGATACATTTAGCTGAATCACTACTGAGAGCGTTCTCTGCAGCGACCAGCCAGCAAATACATACAGCGAAGGTTCCCGAGACAACAAGCCAATCAGGACGCAGCTGAGAGTCAACGTGTCAGAGCAGAAGCCAATCAACGAACAGCAGAACTTAAAACACGTCAAAGTGCAGCTGCAGGTTTCTTCCATCAGGTCAAAGATGCTAGCACAGCTAGCACAAAGCTAACGGCTCAACGCCGACCGATCGACATGATGCCGACAGAGTCGATGAATGTCTCAACTCAAGGCCTGTCTGGAGCTTTCCACCACATCACATGATCTTCCTCAGCAGATGGAGCTCAGACGCTCACATTTAGTACTTTTTGTCCACGGTGGCTCATTCCTACCATATATGGGCGTATTAGGGCCATCAGATTTATCAATAAGGAAATACTATCGATTTTATCCCAGAATCATCATATTGTCATCAGCATCCAGACTCTGCAGAGACGTTGTTGTGATTCAGAAGAAAACAGACCGAAGTGACTTTTTTCTTGTAAATCTACAACTTTAATTAGGAAATTTTTCCCCCCTCAGAATATTACTTCCTGCCCCCGGTATCAATTGTTTTCGTACGTTCTTTACCCCGGAAAAAGAAGTCCACTTCTGAAAGCTCCAGAAGAGTTATTACTAAATGAACCTCACGGGGGACAGGAAGTAGATAAAGTGCTCATCTGAAAACTCCATCTGTTGATCAAGATCATGTATTTTGATTGAAAGCTACTAAAGGGATCAACTTCAATAACATCTTATTGATTCTGACCCACATCTCACGCTTGTTCCTTTATAACGAGCAGTAAAAGGATTAAATCAACCAACGCATGAGGGCCAGATCTATTTCTGACCAAGAGAATCCAATTAAGATCTTTGTGGACAACATGACTCAGCTTCTACGAGCTTTAGGGAAGCTTGAAGTCCTCAAAGGAACTATTTCACATCGTCAGTAAAGAGGAAAGATTCAGAAAGTTCATTTTAAAAAGGACTCCAGAAGGTGTTTGTGCAGATTTAAGATTTAGAAACATTTGTTGTAAAGTGGAGCTCAAAACATTAATAATTTAGAGGAATTGTGCAAATGATGATTCAAGCATGAAATGTGGTGTTTGCTCTCAAGAGGTCAGAAAGTCCACTCCAGCAGGCTCAAAATAACCAATGAACACCAAGACACACCTTTCTGTGAAGAGAGCCTTCAGGAGACCAATATGGTGGCATCTTGAAAAATGGCCGCTATTTTGGCAAATCGGGGGGGGGGGGGGGGGGGGCAGCTTTGATCAACAAGAAGAACGCAGCTTTCATGCTTGTATCACAATCTGCTCCATTTACAGAAACAGTCCGGGAACATTCGAGCGTACACGAGAACGTCGCGGGAACATTCGAGCGTACACGAGAACGTCGCGGGAACATTCGAGCGTACACGAGAACGTCGCGGGAACATTCGAGCGTACACGAGAACGTCGCGGGAACATTCGAGCGTACACGAGAACGTCGCGGGAACATTCGAGCGTACACGAGAACGTCGCGGGAACATTCGAGCGTACACGAGAACGTCGCGGGAACATTCGAGCGTACACGAGAACGTCGCGGGAACATTCGAGCGTACACGAGAACGTCGCGGGAACATTCGAGCGTACGCGGGAACATTCGAGCGTACACGAGAACGTCGCGGGAACATTCGAGCGTACACGAGAACGTTTCGGGAACATTCGAGCGTACACGAGAACGTTTCGGGAACATTCGAGCGTACACGAGAACGTTTCGGGAACATTCGAGCGTACACGAGAACGTTTCGGGAACATTCGAGCGTACGCGGGAACATTCGAGCGTACACGAGAACGTCGCGGGAACATTCGAGCGTACACGAGAACGTCTCGGGAACATTCGAGCGTACACGAGAACGTCTCGGGAACATTCGAGCGTACACGAGAACGTTTCGGGAACATTCGAGCGTACACGAGAACGTTTCGGGAACATTCGAGCGTACGCGGGAACATTCGAGCGTACACGAGAACGTCGCGGGAACATTCGAGCGTACACGAGAACGTCTCGGGAACATTCGAGCGTACACGAGAACGTTTCGGGAACATTCGAGCGTACACGAGAACATCTCGGAAACATTCGAGCGTACACGAGAACGTTTCGGGAACATTCGAGCGTACACGAGAACATCTCGGAAACATTCGAGCGTACACGAGAACGTTTCGGGAACATTCGAGCGTACACGAGAACGTTTCGGGAACATTCGAGAGTACACGAGAACGTCTCGGGAACATTCGAGCGTAAACGAGAACGTTTCGGGAACATTCGAGCGTACACGAGAACGTCTCGGGAACATTCGAGCGTACACGAGAACGTCTCGGGAACATTCGAGCGTACACGAGAACGTCTCGGGAACATTCGAGCGTACACGAGAACGTTTCGGGAACATTCGAGCGTACACGAGAACGTTTCGGGAACATTCGAGCGTACGCGGGAACATTCGAGCGTACACGAGAACGTCGCGGGAACATTCGAGCGTACACGAGAACGTCTCGGGAACATTCGAGCGTACACGAGAACGTTTCGGGAACATTCGAGCGTACACGAGAACATCTCGGAAACATTCGAGCGTACACGAGAACGTTTCGGGAACATTCGAGCGTACACGAGAACATCTCGGAAACATTCGAGCGTACACGAGAACGTTTCGGGAACATTCGAGCGTACACGAGAACGTTTCGGGAACATTCGAGAGTACACGAGAACGTCTCGGGAACATTCGAGCGTAAACGAGAACGTTTCGGGAACATTCGAGCGTACACGAGAACGTCTCGGGAACATTCGAGCGTACACGAGAACGTCTCGGGAACATTCGAGCGTACACGAGAACGTCTCGGGAACATTCGAGCGTACACGAGAACGTTCCAGAAGTTTCAGAAACATGTATTGTACATGAGAAGGTTGCAGAAATACTCCTGATGTACAACAAGGTTTCAGTCTAAGAGGTTTACTGAGGGACAGCAGACGTCCCCCCCCCCAGTGAAGACAGTAGACCAGGAGACAACAGGGACAGACGTGTTGTGTCCGGAGGGTTCAGCTCCTCACCCAGCTTGTCGGAGGACGTGATTATGTCGGTGGGGACACACGAGTCCAGGTCGGCGTCCATGATGCCGAGGGGGTCCAACTGTGCCACGTGGTGCCCCCGGATCTACAGGGAGTGACAACAGCACAGAGCCCACCCAGGACAGGAGGAGTGAGGAGGAGGACAGGATGGAGTGAAATGAAGGAGAGGAGGAGGAGGAGGAAGCATGATGCAACAAAATAACCAGAGGAGAAGCAGGATGGAAGATTTGTAAAGTAAATAGATGAAGATCACCACAAACGGGATTAGACACACAGAAAAGGAGAGAGAATACCAGAAGGAGGAGGAGGAGGAAGGAGAGAGAGAGAAAGGGAGGGAGGGAAGAGACCAGTATTAACACCACAAGCCAGAAGAGTTTTCTCAGTTCTTTAGTCTCACCGACGTCCTGGAGGCCGGCATTCACCGGAGCATCATCAAAATTCACACAACTGATTCCCAGAGGATCCAACTGGGCATTGCGATGCCCCATCACCTACACACACACACACACACACATACACATACACACACACACACACACACACACACACACACACACACACACACACACACACACACACACACACACACACACACACACACACACACACACACACACACACACACACACACACACACACACACACACACACACACACACACACACACACACACACACACACACACACACAGGTGACTGGAGGTCTGCACAGGTCCACATAGCCGAGAGCTGAACCAGGACCAGAGTGTCTGGATGGGTCCAGATTACAGCTGAATCCAGTCTAATCCGGTTCAGGGGGGTCCTGATGTGAAGTGTTGGTCTTCAGCTGAGTTATCTGTACGTCATGTACAAGTTCTGTTTTAAGCTCTGTTGTTACACTGTATTTTAAAAAGTAGCGTATTGCAATATATCGTATCGAGACACATGTAACCTAACAAACATCATGCTGTGTTGAAGAAGACTTGAAACTAGAGATTGAGACCATAAACTCATGTTTACAATGTTTACTGAGGTAATAAATCAAGAGAGAAGTAGAGTCATTTTCTCATAGACTTCTATACAACCAGAGGAGTCGCCCCCTGGTGGACAGTAGAGAGAATGCAGCTTTGACACATGAAGCTTTGACCTGGAGGACGATGACTGGTTTTACAGGACACCAGCTGTCAGCTGTACCCGTGAAGACCTCCACTCACCACTTCATAGTGATCAGGGTTCAAACCTTCTCAATGAAGAGGAAGTTCATCAAACATGTTTCCGTCATTGATGACGTCATTAAAAACAATGAATTTAGTTTTTAAACTAGTTACTTTAAACACTTCCTGCTTTCAGGTTGAGAAACTCTGAAATACATCATCAACTACATTAAATATAGTTTATTAAGAATTACTCATCACCACTGATATGAACAAAAAATTATAAAAAAAACTTCTAATAACAATAATATATTATAATTATATATATTATATAATATATTATATATTATATAATAATATATTATATAATAATATATTATTATATAATAATATATTATTATCTATATTATTATATAATAAAATAAAATAATCTAGATTCGGGAAAAGGAGGAAACAAGCAGTCGGCCCCACGTTACATGAAGTTCTGAGGAAAAAGACGTTAAATATATTTATATCACATTAATATAAACCAGGAAGTAGTCAGGACCTAGAAATGAGGCTGAGAATATTAAACATAATTATATACAAACAGTTATTTATAATCAACTTACTCAATGTTCACACAAATCACCAGAACTTTGAACACGTGATTGAAACCTCGACACAGAGGTTTAGAAACACTCACTGGATATTCAAATGAAATCAGTTCTCAACCTTTTTATCTTTCACTTATTTTAACATTTAGAAGAATTCAGAGATTACAGGAAGTCTGACACAATAAATATTCTGTTTGGTTTCTGGTTCTTCTCGTCCCTCAGACTTCTCTTAAGAACTAAAACATTAAAACATCCTCCAAAGCATTATGGGATATGTAGTTTTAAACCCTGATGGATTTGTGTGTGTGTGTATAGGTGTGTGTGTGTGTGAATGTGCAGGTGTATAGGTGTGTGTGTGTATAGGTGTGTGTGTGTGTACCTGGTAGGCCCTGATGAGAGACTGGACAGCCAGGTGATCCTCCACCAGCTTCTCCACGTTGGGCTGAGCTCCCACCAGAGAGGAGAGAGGAGCAGCAGACAGACCCAGAGGAGACTGGTAGGCTGCTCCTGGAGGAGCACCGGCGTTAGCGTTCCTGAAGAACACGTCCCACGACTGGAGGGGGGGGGGGGGGGGACTTTTAATAATACAATAGAAGAAGAGCAGCAAAACAGATACAGATGCTTCTGATGTCATCGTCACAAAAATCATTTTAACGCTCTGAAGTCAGTAAACCATCAGAAATACTAAATGTTATATTTTTACTTTGTTTTCTTCATAAAAACACAAATGATAAAGAAATAAAAGATTATATTTTTATCTTCATTATTATGTTTAATGCTGTATAATAATGTTCTTAGAGCTCGTGTTAGAAGTTAAACAGCTCATAATTCATCTCTAATATCTATTTTAGGGGCGACCGTGGCTCACTGGGTTAAGAGGGTTGTCTGGCAAGGTCAACGGTTCGATCCTCGACTGCGACGTGTCACGTGTCGAAGTGTCCCTGAGCAATACACTGAACCCCTAACGGCTCCCCGGGCGCCTGTCATCGGCAGCCCACTGCTCCCTATATACAGGGATGGGTCAAATGCAGAGACAAATTTCCCCCTTAACAGGATCAATATAGTATAATAAAATTAAATTTAAAATTTATATTAACGTGAAAACATCTCCTTCAAACTACTGGATTTATTCTTGTTCATCACCAAAACTACATTTTACAGATGACATGTGAACACATCATGATAACGTTACCTTCAGGTAACCTTCAGCCAGTACTCATGTTCACTGAGCAGAGCCTGAAGGCATCATCATGTAACTGAAGTGAACCTCCTGTTGGTTAGCTGTTAGCGGTGCTGCTAACATTACTAGCACTCCTCCTGTTGGTTAGCCGTTAGCGGTGCTGCTAACGTTACTAGCTCTCCTCCTGTTGGTTAGCCGTTAGCGGTGCTGCTAACATTACTAGCACTCCTCCTGTTGGTTAGCCGTTAGCGGTGCTGCTAACGTTACTAGCTCTCCTCCTGTTGGTTAGCCGTTAGCGGTGCTGCTAACGTTACTAGCTCTCCTCCTGTTGGTTAGCCGTTAGCGGTGCTGCTAACGTTACTAGCTCTCCTCCTGTTGGTTAGCCGTTAGCGGTGCTGCTAATGTTACTAGCTCTCCTCCTGTTGGTTAGCCGTTAGCGGTACTGCTAACGTTACTAGCTCTCCTCCTGTTGGTTAGCCGTTAGCGGTACTGCTAACGTTACTAGCTCTCCTCCTGTTGGTCTAAACACTGATTGGTTGTTTACAATGAAACATGATCAGAGACTAGAAACACATGTTCTACTGAGTCAGTAAAACTGTATTTACACTGTGATGGTTAACGTTAAACTTTATTTACACTGTGATGGTTAACGTTAGACTGTGTGTGTGTGTGTGTGTGTGTGTGTGGGGGGGGGGGGGGGGGTCACTACGGACCCACTTCGGGCTGCTACAGCTGTGTTTAAGCTTCTCCGTTTTCATTCTTTACACACATTCCTTCTCTTTCCACATGAACAACAGCAACATGAAGACCTTCTGTTTGCTTCTTCTTATTTCTACTGTGAAGGACTCGAGCTCCTCTGTAGGCTCTGAAGGGAATCTAACTAACCCCCACACTGTCCTCTCTCTCATGTTAGAGTTAGAGTTCTACACACACAGGAACAAACAGGTTTCTTCACTCTGTGACTCATGAGTCCAGAATGAGCTGAAGAACCACAGACTCCACCCGGCTCATTAACATTCCCAGTATGAACTCATTCCACTCAGCTCAGCATCACCCTGACGGTTGTACACTTCTCTGATCTATGGTGAACCCGAGTCACTCATAGTTCAGTACTTCTGGTAACATGATTGTGTGAGGAGATGGAGGCCGAACCACCAACACAAGATGGAGGAACATTGTGAAGGAAGTAAATAAATAAGAGCTCAAGAGGAGCCGCGTTGATGTTTAACTCTCAGCAACAAGACGAGAGAATATGTCACAGCAATAAACAGCTTTCAAGAGTATTACAATATATATAGATTTATGATATAGAGTGTCGTAGAGGATCAGTGTTTCTGTTGACATCTTTGTTCTGGGACGAGTCAGACGGGTTTAATCCAAAAAGAAAGCAGCAGATGAGCCACAACCCAGAAACTCAACTCAGCAAGAAACCTTTGCAGACGTGTTTCCATGAGACGAAGCAGCGTCACATGAAGAGTCAATACAACCAGCGGCTCAGGCTCATAATGAAGTAAAGCCAGTCCTTTACTCGGTCTAAGTGGTTGTTTTCCTTATAACTGCTGATTAAACAAACCTTTAACCTCATGTGAATCATCTCAATGTAAACAGACACAATAATCCAAATCAAAGCTTTTCCAGCAGCCTCAGTCTGTAAACTAATACAGATATTAAACCTGGATCTATATCTATATATCTATAGATATATAGATAGAACAACTCGTAAACACACTCTGAAAGTTAACTCAAATTGAATTAAAACTATTATAACCCTTCGTCAAGTGTACCGTTGTCTTTATTTAAACATGTTAATTACACTGAAGTTAATTCAGACACGTCACTTCCTGCAGCTGCTTGGGCATCGAACACAAATGACTCAAGCTTTTACTGTGAAGGAGCAGCAGGAAGTCCAGACTGAATCTGTGTCTGTGAGGTTGTTCTGTTCAATGATCCGATATTGATTGATGGTTCCATCGGTGTGTAAATCTGTGCTGACCGATTAGAAAAATACTGGACGTCACATTCAAAGGGATGACTGCGACATTCCGATATAAATTTAACCACTGGAAGTCAGAGCAACCATTTAACTGGAGAATCACTTCAAACTTCAAATACTTTTGACAGATTGATTTCATTACTGGAATAATTAGTTCAGATGATCAAAGGTAGTTATGCATTAATGTGAGGTAACAACATCAGTCACAGACGGACGGCGACAACATCAGTCACAGTCGGACGGCGACAACATCAGTCACAGACGGAGATATATATAGATATAGGTTTAATATCTGTATTAGTTTACAGACTGAGGCTGCTGGAAAATCTTTGATTTGGATTATTGTGTCTGTTTACATTGAGATGATTCACATGAGATTAAAGGTTTGTTTAATGAGATTAAAGGTACGTCGGACAACATCAGTCACAGTCGGACGGCGACAACATCAGTCACAGACGGACGGCGACAACATCAGTCACAGTCGGACGGCGACAACAACAGTCACAGTCGGACGGCGACAACATCAGTCACAGTCGGACGGCGACAACATCAGTCAGTCGGACGGCGACAACATCAGTCACAGTCGGACGGCGACAACAACAGTCACAGTCGGACGGCGACAACATCAGTCAGTCGGACGGCGACATCAGTCAGTCGGACGGCGACAACATCAGTCACAGTCGGACGGCGACAACAACAGTCACAGTCGGACGGCGACAACAACAGTCACAGTCGGACGGCGACAACAACAGTCACAGTCGGACGGCGACAACAACAGTCACAGTCGGACGGCGACAACAACAGTCACAGTCGGACGGCGACAACATCAGTCACAGTCGGACGGCGACAACATCAGTCACAGTCGGACGGCGACAACATCAGTCACAGTCGGACGGCGACAACATCAGTCACAGTCGGACGGCGACAACATCAGTCACAGTCGGACGGCGACAACATCAGTCAGTCGGACGGCGACAACATCAGTCACAGTCGGACGGCGACAACATCAGTCACAGTCGGACGGCGACAACATCAGTCACAGTCGGACGGCGACAACATCAGTCACAGTCGGACGGCGACATCAGTCACAGACGGACGGCGACAACAGTCACAGTTGGAAGGCGAAAACAGTCACAGTTGGAAGGCGAAAACAGTCACAGTCGGATGGTAACAACAGTCAGTCGGACGGTAACAACAGTCAGACGGTAACAACAGTCACAGACTGTAAACAACAGTCGAAGACAGTAACAAGTCAAGAAGTAACAACATTTTCATATCATCATATTCTTGTTGCTACATAACAATATGATTACCATGACTAAATTAATTTTTCAATGAAATGCATTTGTATTGCCCAAAATCACAAGTTTGCCTCAGAGGGCTTTACAACATACAACATCCTCTGTCCCAGGACCCTCACAGCAGAGAAAGCCAACCCCCCCCCCCCCCACCAAAAAAAACCTCTATGATGTAAAGGGCTTTTTAGGATGTACAGAATGTGTCTCTAAGAGTTCAGTCCTGCTGTGTAGCTTCCAGTTAGTTAGCTAAGCTGATAACAGGATGGTCACAGTGTCCGATCTTTACATAATAACAGACATGTAACAAGAAACACACGTCAGCCACTATGTGACCTCCACGGTCAGGAGCCTCCGATTATTAACATCGTTTCTCTGGCAGAAAAATATGCAAACACTGAAAAGACGGATGAATAATGTGGCTAATTTATTGTTATTACTATTTAAACTCTGCAGGTTAAATCTCTGTATGAAGAGAGCCCAACAACAATAAAAAGATGAGGATTATCACAATTGAGTAATTCCACAGTTTAACGTTAACCATCAGAGTGTAAATAAAGGTTTACTGACTCAGAACATGTTTCATTGTAAACAACCAATCAGAGGAGAGCTAGTAACGTTAGCAGCACCGCTAACGGCTAACCTACGGAGGTTCACTTCAGTTACATTATGATGCCTTCAGGCTCTGCTCAGTGAACATGAGTACTGGCTGATGAAGGTACATTATAACGTTATCATGATGTGTTCACATGTCATCTGTAAAATGTAGTTTTGGTGATAAACATGAATAAATCCAGTAGTTTGAAGGAATGTTTTCACATGAATATAAAATAGATATTAGAGATGAATTATGAGCTGTTTAACTTCATAACACGAGCTCTAAGAACATTATTATACTTCAGTAACACTAATAATGAAGAGATGTTTTAATCTATAAAATACAATATTTTATTACCTTATCATTTGAATTGTGTTTTTATGAAGAAAGAAAACACAATGAATTACTATAACAAAGTATAACAATTATCCAACAACTCTTGTTCTACTGGCCAAGCAGCTATTATTAGTCTGCTGGCCCTTTAAGACTCACCTGTCATGTTATGAAAACACATTTTTACAACTTTTACTACATTTATATACTTTTACTACTTTAACCGATTTGTATACTTTTACTTAACTTTTACTACATTTTTTACAACTTTTATATACTTTTACAATTTCTACTATAAAGAAAAAAAACTTTTCTCGTTGATAATTTAACGCAGAGTGAATTCCTGAATGCTTTAGATCAACTTAATGTGGACCATCTGAGTGGACCAGCGGACCACCACAATAGACCCCCCTGTGTATGTGGTCCTCCTCCAGACCAGCAGGGGGCTCCACTGCACCTTACCTTGTGAACACTCTTGGGGTCCTCCAGCCAGGCGAAGTACATCTCCTCCACGTAGTTGGAGCTCGTCCCGTTGAGGAATGGCTCCGCGGCCACGGGCGCCGTGTAGCACCTGATTGGCTGAAACGTCCTGGCGACCCCCGTGGGGGCGCCTGTGATTGGCCGCTGCGGGCCGATAGTCTGAGCCGCCTGCGAGGCGGTTAGCGGACGCAACCGCGCCGCACAAGTCCTTAAACGATGCATCAGAAGTCCTTAAAAAAGCGTCACGCACAACACACGGCGCACGTCCTCAACCTCAGAACCACGACGGGATAAAAGTCACTCCACACCGGGGTTAAAGTCCCAGGACTGAGAGGGACGAATGAAGCGTCCACCGTCCTCTGGTCCGTCTGTCCACTGAGACACAGAGAGAGAGACGGGTTGATTCAGACACAACAACCAGGAACAGGAAGCAGAGATCTTATGATGACATCATAGAATACGAGGCTTTGAAGATTAAAACATGAAACATTAATGGAGTAGAAACATCACATATGATACTTTTACTTGAACTACTTTAACTACATTCATATACTTTTACTTCAGTAAGTGTTTGAATGCAGGTATTTTACTTGTAGTGGAGTATTTTCAGTGTGAAGTACTTTTACTGCAGTAAAGGATGTAGGGCTGCAACAACGAATCGATATAATCGATAAAAATCGATTATTAAAAGAGTTGGCAACGAATTTCATTATCGATTTGTTGTGTCGCGCGATTATTACGCCACTCAATAAGTCGCGGAGATGTTTGAGTATAAAAAAAAAAAGTTGAGTTGAGCCATTCGCGCCGCAGGTCTCGCGGGGACCATTTGTGTTCATTCGCGCTGGACGCGCCGGAGAGGGGGCGTGGCTTATCGCCCTGAAAGCCGTTCAACTGTCCGCCATTAACCATGGAAAAAATAACCTCTATTTCTGCTTAGTACGTGTTGTGGAAGTCACAGATATCCCGGGAAACTAAACGCCGTCATGTCTGGTTCATAACATTGTCCAGAGGAGCTCCGTGGATTTTATCGAGCTGTATTCACTGTGTCTAGTGAGCCACAGGTCGCTGTTTGCTACAGCTGTATGAACACAACATAAACTGATCTGGCTGTGATTTAACGGCAATAAACCGACAAAAAGGGACTCCGAAATAACTACGTAATGATGCCGATTTGTAGGCTACTTGTCTTCTCAATGGAGCGGATGGATCGGTGCTAGGATATGCTAACATTGTAGCAGCTCCACCAACACTCAGAATAACGTCATGTAGACGTAAACACGGCAGCGTCTATTCATTGTTTGTACCATATGGTTTACACACACACATGTATACACATAGTTTGGTCTCTATTGATATGAGGGATCGTAGAGCTCTGGGTGAACACAGACGGCTACAGGATTTATTTCCTGATTCAACAACGTAAACATGTTGGAGTCCTTGATGAGGAGGAAGGGGGTCAACAGCAGGGCTAGTCACTACAGAATCCTACTTTTGTTCCGTTTTGAAGTGAGGAACGTAACGTCCCTCCAGTAGCTCTTCTGGTGCTGGTGTTTACTCGTTATCCAGCTTGACAAGCATGCCAAGTTAGCGTTAGCTCGTTAATAACAGTAGTAAAGCAGGGGTGGTATAGTTTGCAAGACTAAAGACACGTTTTTATTCACTCGCCTTTTTTGGCCCATTAATATCCGATTAATCGAAAAAACAATCGCCAGATTAATCGATTATTAAAATAATCGTTAGTTGCAGCCCTAAAAGGATGCGAATACTTCCTCCAGTACTGCTTCCAGAATGAGTCAGAAATAATCAGGGTCAAAGGGAAGAATGACCCTAAATTCAAGGTATTTACCCCATAAAACACAATCAAGAGGGACAAATGTGTGTAAATGTCTCCAAATGTAAAATGTGCTGAATGTCCTTGTGAACAACATAATGTTCTGCTCTGAATTCATCAGGTTTTAGTAAAGTTCTGTTTTCTGCCCATAATCAGAGTCTGGACTTCAACTAAAGAAATGTTAATTGGACTGAGATCAAAAACACAGATTAGTCACCTAAAGAGTGAGCAGGTAGAAAGATTAATATTATAGTAATAAACGGACATCACAAGACTAAAACAGTATAAAAACACAGGTAGTAAATAAAAAGTATACTAGTTCTGTGGGATTGTTCCATTGTTTTGTGGCCATAAAGACGTTTTTTTGTCTCCCGTTTAGTAAGTCAACACTGAACTTTATTATATTAAATAACTTTATGTATTTCCTCTTTAACAGACCTCATGTGGTTCCTCAGCTGCCATGTTTTGACCTTGTTGGGTCTCCATTCTCCTTCTCTATAACACGCCCACCGTCCGCCTACACCGCCTCTTGATTGGCTGAAACAGGACTCCAAACCAAAGCCATTTTCCTATTGGCCCACACCGGATGTCCGTCACTTTGTCCCTTTCACGAGTCATGAGTTCCCGAAAACGCTTTAATCAAAACATTGTGATTATGATCTGTATGAAGTGTAACATACAGACCGGAAGTTGTAGAGAGCTGCTATGTTCCTCTGCATGTTAAAACATGCTACATGATTAGCTTCAAGGCTAACGCGTCGGGTTATGTAATTAGCCGGTTAGCTTTTTTACTTTTATTAAATACCATTAGCACGTTTTGGCTAGCGGGCTAAACGGGTGGAGATTTAGAGGTCCGCGGTTATTAACTCCATGTTTAATATATACATTATGTATTCTAATGTGTGACACGTTATTTTCAGCAACACTGACAGTTTCAGCGAGTGTTTTGACAGATGAGCTAACGTTAGTGTGTGTGTGTGTGTTAGCTAGCATGCTAGCATGTTTTGTCTTTCCTCAGGACGGACGTTAGCTAGTCTCTAAACTAGACCCGGTTCCGTCTCTTTGTGGTCAAAAACCAGACCCCCAGACTCTCCTGTATTAAGTCTTTATAAGTCCCGGTTACTTACCTCGAGAGAAACTAGTTCCAGCGGCTCTCCTCTCGGCCGTTTATCCCGGATGCCCTTCGCCTCTCCCGGTTGAAATGATGACAGCTCGGGGCGTGGAGCGTGGAAGCGAGGCCCCGGATGTGACGTACCGTGACGTGACGCAGAGTAAACGTCACGACGTACGGGAGCGGGAAGTCTAAAAAAATGAATACTTAGAATAAATTAAAAATTAAATTTAGTTTTATAACATTATATGCGCAGAATAAAAATGGAAAAAAGTTAAAAATATTTAATAAAAAGTTAAAAATACATCCATGTTTAGTTTCCTCAATGTTAGCTCGTGTGTGTATAAAGATAAAGATGATTCTGATGATTCATATTTAAGTCAGTCGTACGTATGAGAGACGTTCACACTTTTATTAAATATAAACACACGTGTCCACTGATTGATGACGTTTATTAAAGTGTCACATGAAGCTGCAGAATGAGTTCATCTCATAATCAGCCCTTTGAACGCAGCACTTTGGGCTCATAGTTACAGTTATGATCAGAAACACCAGACTCAGATCCAATCATGAAATAAAGAAAAGTATTACCCCAGATAACATGTTTACATTTCAGAAAAGATGAACTCATTTATTATAATGAAGAAGACTCTCAGCGTTTAACAGGTTTATAAATATAAAGAACCGCAGCGTGAGACTCTGCAGCCCTGAGTCCTACCTCTCAGGCTGCACGCACGCACACACACACACCGTAGAGCTCTCAGGTAGGAACCAATAAGCTTCGAGTGTGACTGTAGACCTACGGCCCTGCTCACGTGTGTTATCTCATATATATATATATATATGTTTGTATACATATTTTAATATAAATCTCATGTTCAGACTCAAACCAACATGTTGGTCCGTCTCTAAACACGTCTCACTTCCTGTCTGAGGCTCGTTGGTTCCTACTGAAGACGTAAATCTTTAACACACAAATATAGTTTGACTTGTTTAAACACTGTAGACTTCAGAACTGAATAGTTGATGAATGAATGAACTTGTTCTTCTTGTGTCTTTTCACATAATGTTTGTGTATTTGGAAAAGAAGCAGCACCACGTTTTAAATCTTTGTAAATTACATTTGAAACAATCATTTTCAGTCATTTTTCTATTTTTTCTTCCTGCGTTTTGATTTTTCATTTGATCTGAGAAACATTTTAAAGACAAAACAATCATTTAAAAGATGAAACTAAGTCAAAAACAAAAACGAACTGAAAAAAGTGAATCACTGCAGTCCTGAAAGCAAATCCCTATTAACTGTTGAAATGACAATAAAGTACTGAATCTTGAAAAAAACTCCAGGTTTTTATTTGTTATGTTTATTTGATTTGTTCTGTAATATGTATTTATGTATTTTTAACACTTCTTGAGCCGACACAAGAGGAAATAGTGACTTTGTCGCGGACTATTTTCAGCGGCGGATGAATCCAGACGTGTTGTTCTGGTGTTTGAGTGATGAGGCTCCCTGGTGAATGTTTTAAAGTGACATCAGAGACTTGCAGAAACATTCGGTGCTGGTTTGAGTCTGAAACATGAGACGATGGATGTTTTTCAGACTATCAGGAGACTTTCTTCTACTTTTAAAGTGACGCGTCAGCAGTTCACGACTGTAACGTGACGCTCTTCAGCTGCTCTCGTGTCTCAAAATAACTTCAGTCTGAACAGTTTGTTCTCCTCTTTCTACAGGAAACTAAGTTCAGAGGGAGACACCGATTATACTTTAACATTTTTTTGGCATGAAAAGCGATCAAATGGCACAAAATGATCCCCGTGAGGGACTTCTTTAAGTGTGGAGAACACTGCAGACAGTTCATATAAAGTATGAATGAAGGTCTCAGTGCATCCAGAGCCGGTCACAAACATCCTGGTTGTGATGTTTGTGTAGTTCTTCCCTCTCAGAGTGACTTCCTGTCGTCTCTCTACTTCACTGGTTTTCTAAAAGTTCACTTTTCCTCGTCCACGCTGAAACATGAGTCAGCGTTTTACACATCGATCCACAAAATAAAAGCAACGACCTCCGTAGAATCAGTCCGACTCTTTGAATCTTTCTCTATATTATAAAAAGCATGTACGTCACACACCAAGCCGGTCAAAAACCAATAAAGTGGTGGTTAAAAAAAAGGGTTGGGGGGGCGTGTCCTCTTGGACATTTAGGCCCCGCCTACACGTAAACATTTTGGTCTCTCGTCCACAAACAGTTTTAGTTCATTAAACTAAGATTTTTGTGACTTTTCTAAACTCCGTTCACTGTGTTTCAAAACGATGACGTCATCTCCTCGATCCGTGTGCGCCCATTGCTGCTCAGACTGATGCAACAGTAAACAACAACAACAACGGACTGCTGGTTTGTTTACGTTCTGTTAGCTCCGACTACTTTACGTCTCAACTTATCATCAAGTTTAAACCGTAAATTAAGTTGACTGCAGAATCTTCTTCTGTGGTATTTGACGTATATTTTGGAGTCTTTATCGACACCTACTGGCCCGACAAGTGTTGTTTTCAGGCTCCAGTGTGAACAGGGACCAGAGGTAAATATCTGCATACGCGTAGACGGGGCCTGAGATTTCCAGAGGAGATCCTGAAGGTCACGGATGTGAGATCAAACAGTGCTGAAGTGTTTCAGGGTTCAGGGTTAAAGGTTTCAGGGATCAGGGTTAAAGGTTCAGGGATCAGGGTTCAGGGTTAAAGGTTTCAGGGATCAGGGTTAAAGGTTCAGGGTTCAGAGCGTACCATCCCTGCAGAAAGTCTCAAACATCAACGTACCAATCAGATCCATTCAGGAAGTAAAAACCCAGAGGAGCTCTGCACTCAACACGCTGTTGCATACTGTGATTTTTTTTTTTTTACAGTTCTGGAAAAAGGGGAGTTAAGAGAGCGAGCGCACCCAACAGCAGGGGGTGTGTTACATTCCGATGACAGCGCTGAGCAGAGGGGAGGTGCAATCAGACGGCACCAGTGCTTCATTCAGAGACAGGAAACAGATAGAGAAGAGTTCAAGTGTAAGCTCCGCTTCCAGGGACTGATCTGTCTTCAAACCAGCCAATCAGAGCGAGGCGCCTCTCAGTACACACGATTAGCAGTTAGCTAAACCTCATTGTTTGATTAGCATTTAACAATTAATTTGAGGGCGCCAAATATAGTGGTTACATTTTGCACATTCAAATGGAATGGTGGATAAGGTTACTTAGCTTAGCTATTAAACTGGCTAGCTAACTGCATATATTTTGTGATGCTAGCAGTGGTATGAAATTTGGGAAACACTGCAGCTAACTAGCATTAGCTATGACCTTGTGATCTTAACACATGTTAGCTAGCAACTGCTCGTAAGCTAGCCTGAATGCTAACTAACTAAGCGGTATCAACAGCACTAGCAGTAGTATTACATTTTGGAACCACGGTTGCTACGTAGCACTTGCTTATAACCATGTAAGCCTGCTAGCATTGTTAGCTAGCAAAGGTAATTAGCTAGCCAATTCTAATGAATTAATTTTACAAAATGTTGATCACGAGGAATGAATATTTGATTGGGTAGTGACTCATTAGTGACTGTAGTAATTAGCATTAGCTCATGAAATTGTAAGCTTCCTTAGCTTAGCTATCAACCATTAGATTTAAAAAATAAAAATGTTAGCTAAATGTTAGCTAGCGACTGTTTGTAAGCTAGCCAGCATGCTAAATAAAGTTAATGTAATTATTAGCTGAGCTTTACACTGGCAATACAAAATATTGAACACATTGGGTAACAAGTGTATTTAGTATTTGGCTAGTTGACATCACAGTTAACTCAGGGTAGCTAACTCCAGCTAGCTGGCTGGAGAGATATTTTGAGGATTTGGCTAATATATCACAGCTAGCCTCGCTGCAGAAGAGCCGGAAAGTATGTGTAAGTCTTCTGGAGATATTATTGGCTGAGTTTTGTCTCCAGACTGAACTAGATATAAAGAAAGAAAGTCTGTAGAAACAGCAGCTGCTTCAGTGCAATTCTGGTGAATTCTCAGTCCGGTCCGACTGGGACCAGGTTCCTGGGCGGAGCGGTCCAGGTTTTTTTGTACAGTAGTCCAGGGCTGGCTGGCTGTCCGCCATCTTGGCTCCATAATCCGTTCCTGGCTGTTGCTAGGTTTGGGACTGAGGTTGAAGAAGAGGAGGAGAAGAAGAAGAGGAGGAGCGGTGTCATCCAGGTGTGGCAAGGCGGGGCCCCCCTGATTGATTAAACAGGTGGAGCGGGGGCGGGTCTTTGAGGCACCAGAGGCTGAGATGCAGCAGAAAGTTTCGGTTTTCTGAGAGCAGTGAAATAAATAAAAAAGAGAAGTTAACAATCATAACTACATATAAGTTATTTAACTGCTCTTTTTTACATTTCTACTTATTTACCTTTTTAAAAAAAACAACATTCAACGTGATATTTAGACAGATTGGTGCTTTTAGAAGGTGGTTTAGCTCCTGGGACCAGTTATCTTAAAGTTAGCTTCTCCGTCAACGTAGTTTACAGTAAACCTTTAGGTCCAGTTAGCTTAGAGTTAGCTTCAACTTCTAAGTCCAGCTAGCTCATAGTTAGCTTCAACTTTTAGGTCCAGTTAGCTTAAAGTTAGCGCTTTGGACCAGTTAGCATGAAGCCAAACTGTTGAAACAGTTGAACTCTGTAAAAAGCTAGTAAGAGGCACTTGAGTTAAAGTTAAAGTGAGATATGATGTTATTGATCAGTGAGATATGATGTTATTGATCAGTGAGATATGATGTTGTTGATCAGTGAGATATGATGTTGTTGATCAGTGAGATATGATGTTATTGATCAGTGAGATATGATGTTATTGATCAGTGAGATATGATGTTGTTGATCAGTGAGATATGATGTTATTGATCAGTGAGATATGATGTTATTGATCAGTGAGATATGATGTTGTTGATCAGTGAGATATGATGTTGTTGATCAGTGAGATATGATGTTATTGATCAGTGAGATATGATGTTGTTGATCAGTGAGATATGATGTTATTGATCAGTGAGATATGATGTTATTGATCAGTGAGATATGATGTTGTTGATCAGTGAGATATGATGTTGTTGATCAGTGAGATATGATGTTATTGATCAGTGAGATATGATGTTGTTGATCAGTGAGATATGATGTTATTGATCAGTGAGATATGATGTTATTGATCAGTGAGATATGATGTTGTTGATCAGTGAGATATGATGTTATTGATCAGTGAGATATGATGTTATTGATCAGTGAGATATGATGTTGTTGATCAGTGAGATATGATGTTGTTGATCAGTGAGATATGATGTTATTGATCAGTGAGATATGATGTTGTTGATCAGTGAGATATGATGTTATTGATCAGTGAGATATGATGTTATTGATCAGTGAGATATGATGTTGTTGATCAGTGAGATATGATGTTGTTGATCAGTGAGATATGATGTTGTTGATCAGTGAGATATGATGTTATTGATCAGTGAGATATGATGTTATTGATCAGTGAGATATGATGTTGTTGATCAGTGAGATATGATGTTGTTGATCAGTGAGATATGATGTTATTGATCAGTGAGATATGATGTTATTGATCAGTGAGATATGATGTTGTTGATCAGTGAGATATGATGTTATTGATCAGTGAGATATGATGTTGTTGATCAGTGAGATATGATGTTATTGATCAGTGAGATATGATGTTATTGATCAGTGAGATATGATGTTGTTGATCAGTGAGATATGATGTTGTTGATCAGTGAGATATGATGTTATTGATCAGTGAGATATGATGTTATTGATCAGTGAGATATGATGTTATTGATCAGTGAGATATGATGTTATTGATCAGTGAGATATGATGTTATTGATCAGTGAGATATGATGTTATTGATCAGTGAGATATGATGTTATTGATCAGTGAGATATGATGTTATTGATCAGTGAGATATGATGTTATTGATCAGTGAGATATGATGTTATTGATCAGTGAGATATGATGTTGTTGATCAGTGAGATATGATGTTATTGATCAGTGAGATATGATGTTATTGATCAGTGAGATATGATGTTATTGATCAGTGAGATATGATGTTATTGATCAGTGAGATATGATGTTGTTGATCAGTGAGATATGATGTTATTGATCAGTGAGATATGATGTTATTGATCAGTGAGATATGATGTTGTTGATCAGTGAGATATGATGTTGTTGATCAGTGAGATATGATGTTATTGATCAGTGAGATATGATGTTATTGATCAGTGAGATATGATGTTGTTGATCAGTGAGATATGATGTTGATCAGTGAGATATGATGTTATTGATCAGTGAGATATGATGTTGATCAGTGAGATATGATGTTATTGATCAGTGAGATATGATGTTGATCAGTGAGATATGATGTTGATCAGTGAGATATGATGTTGATCAGTGAGATATGATGTTATTGATCAGTGAGATATGATGTTGTTGATCAGTGAGATATGATGTTGATCAGTGAGATATGATGTTGTTGATCAGTGAGATATGATGTTGATCAGTGAGATATGATGTTATTGATCAGTGAGATATGATGTTGATCAGTGAGATATGATGTTATTGATCAGTGAGATATGATGTTGATCAGTGAGATATGATGTTGATCAGTGAGATATGATGTTATTGATCAGTGAGATATGATGTTGATCAGTGAGATATGATGTTGATCAGTGAGATATGATGTTGATCAGTGAGATATGATGTTATTGATCAGTGAGATATGATGTTGATCAGTGAGATATGATGTTATTGATCAGTGAGATATGATGTTGTTGATCAGTGAGATATGATGTTGATCAGTGAGATATGATGTTATTGATCAGTGAGATATGATGTTGATCAGTGAGATATGATGTTATTGATCAGTGAGATATGATGTTGATCAGTGAGATATGATGTTGATCAGTGAGATATGATGTTATTGATCAGTGAGATATGATGTTATTGATCAGTGAGATATGATGTTGATCAGTGAGATATGATGTTATTGATCAGTGAGATATGATGTTGATCAGTGAGATATGATGTTATTGATCAGTGAGATATGATGTTGATCAGTGAGATATGATGTTATTGATCAGTGAGATATGATGTTGATCAGTGAGATATGATGTTGATCAGTGAGATATGATGTTGATCAGTGAGATATGATGTTATTGATCAGTGAGATATGATGTTGTTGATCAGTGAGATATGATGTTGATCAGTGAGATATGATGTTATTGATCAGTGAGATATGATGTTATTGATCAGTGAGATATGATGTTGATCAGTGAGATATGATGTTATTGATCAGTGAGATATGATGTTGATCAGTGAGATATGATGTTGATCAGTGAGATATGATGTTGATCAGTGAGATATGATGTTGATCAGTGAGATATGATGTTGATCAGTGAGATATGATGTTATTGATCAGTGAGATATGATGTTATTGATCAGTGAGATATGATGTTATTGATCAGTGAGATATGATGTTGATCAGTGAGATATGATGTTATTGATCAGTGAGATATGATGTTATTGATCAGTGAGATATGATGTTGATCAGTGAGATATGATGTTATTGATCAGTGAGATATGATGTTATTGATCAGTGAGATATGATGTTGATCAGTGAGATATGATGTTATTGATCAGTGAGATATGATGTTATTGATCAGTGAGATATGATGTTGATCAGTGAGATATGATGTTATTGATCAGTGAGATATGATGTTGATCAGTGAGATATGATGTTGATCAGTGAGATATGATGTTGATCAGTGAGATATGATGTTATTGATCAGTGAGATATGATGTTATTGATCAGTGAGATATGATGTTATTGATCAGTGAGATATGATGTTGATCAGTGAGATATGATGTTATTGATCAGTGAGATATGATGTTGATCAGTGAGATATGATGTTATTGATCAGTGAGATATGATGTTGATCAGTGAGATATGATGTTGATCAGTGAGATATGATGTTGATCAGTGAGATATGATGTTATTGATCAGTGAGATATGATGTTATTGATCAGTGAGATATGATGTTATTGATCAGTGAGATATGATGTTGTTGATCAGTGAGATATGATGTTGTTGATCAGTGAGATATGATGTTATTGATCAGTGAGATATGATGTTGTTGATCAGTGAGATATGATGTTGTTGATCAGTGAGATATGATGTTATTGATCAGTGAGATATGATGTTATTGATCAGTGAGATATGATGTTGATCAGTGAGATATGATGTTATTGATCAGTGAGATATGATGTTATTGATCAGTGAGATATGATGTTGATCAGTGAGATATGATGTTATTGATCAGTGAGATATGATGTTGATCAGTGAGATATGATGTTGATCAGTGAGATATGATGTTGATCAGTGAGATATGATGTTATTGATCAGTGAGATATGATGTTATTGATCAGTGAGATATGATGTTATTGATCAGTGAGATATGATGTTGATCAGTGAGATATGATGTTATTGATCAGTGAGATATGATGTTGATCAGTGAGATATGATGTTATTGATCAGTGAGATATGATGTTGATCAGTGAGATATGATGTTGATCAGTGAGATATGATGTTGATCAGTGAGATATGATGTTATTGATCAGTGAGATATGATGTTGTTGATCAGTGAGATATGATGTTGATCAGTGAGATATGATGTTATTGATCAGTGAGATATGATGTTATTGATCAGTGAGATATGATGTTGATCAGTGAGATATGATGTTATTGATCAGTGAGATATGATGTTGATCAGTGAGATATGATGTTATTGATCAGTGAGATATGATGTTATTGATCAGTGAGATATGATGTTGTTGATCAGTGAGATATGATGTTGATCAGTGAGATATGATGTTATTGATCAGTGAGATATGATGTTATTGATCAGTGAGATATGATGTTGATCAGTGAGATATGATGTTATTGATCAGTGAGATATGATGTTGTTGATCAGTGAGATATGATGTTGTTGATCAGTGAGATATGATGTTGTTGATCAGTGAGATATGATGTTATTGATCAGTGAGATATGATGTTATTGATCAGTGAGATATGATGTTGTTGATCAGTGAGATATGATGTTATTGATCAGTGAGATATGATGTTATTGATCAGTGAGATATGATGTTGTTGATCAGTGAGATATGATGTTGTTGATCAGTGAGATATGATGTTGTTGATCAGTGAGATATGATGTTATTGATCAGTGAGATATGATGTTATTGATCAGTGAGATATGATGTTGTTGATCAGTGAGATATGATGTTATTGATCAGTGAGATATGATGTTATTGATCAGTGAGATATGATGTTATTGATCAGTGAGATATGATGTTGTTGATCAGTGAGATATGATGTTATTGATCAGTGAGATATGATGTTATTGATCAGTGAGATATGATGTTATTGATCAGTGAGATATGATGTTATTGATCAGTGAGATATGATGTTATTGATCAGTGAGATATGATGTTATTGATCAGTGAGATATGATGTTATTGATCAGTGAGATATGATGTTGTTGATCAGTGAGATATGATGTTGTTGATCAGTGAGATATGATGTTATTGATCAGTGAGATATGATGTTGTTGATCAGTGAGATATGATGTTATTGATCAGTGAGATATGATGTTGTTGATCAGTGAGATATGATGTTATTGATCAGTGAGATATGATGTTGTTGATCAGTGAGATATGATGTTATTGATCAGTGAGATATGATGTTATTGATCAGTGAGATATGATGTTATTGATCAGTGAGATATGTTATTGATCAGTGAGATATGATGTTGTTGATCAGTGAGATATGATGTTGTTGATCAGTGAGATATGATGTTATTGATCAGTGAGATATGATGTTATTGATCAGTGAGATATGATGTTATTGATCAGTGAGATATGATGTTATTGATCAGTGAGATATGATGTTGTTGATCAGTGAGATATGATGTTATTGATCAGTGAGATATGATGTTATTGATCAGTGAGATATGATGTTATTGATCAGTGAGATATGATGTTATTGATCAGTGAGATATGATGTTATTGATCAGTGAGATATGATGTTGTTGATCAGTGAGATATGATGTTATTGATCAGTGAGATATGATGTTATTGATCAGTGAGATATGATGTTGATCAGTGAGATATGATGTTATTGATCAGTGAGATATGATGTTATTGATCAGTGAGATATGATGTTATTGATCAGTGAGATATGATGTTGTTGATCAGTGAGATATGATGTTATTGATCAGTGAGATATGATGTTATTGATCAGTGAGATATGATGTTATTGATCAGTGAGATATGATGTTATTGATCAGTGAGATATGATGTTATTGATCAGTGAGATATGATGTTGTTGATCAGTGAGATATGATGTTATTGATCAGTGAGATATGATGTTATTGATCAGTGAGATATGATGTTGATCAGTGAGATATGATGTTATTGATCAGTGAGATATGATGTTATTGATCAGTGAGATATGATGTTATTGATCAGTGAGATATGATGTTGTTGATCAGTGAGATATGATGTTATTGATCAGTGAGATATGATGTTGATCAGTGAGATATGATGTTATTGATCAGTGAGATATGATGTTATTGATCAGTGAGATATGATGTTATTGATCAGTGAGATATGATGTTGTTGATCAGTGAGATATGATGTTATTGATCAGTGAGATATGATGTTATTGATCAGTGAGATATGATGTTATTGATCAGTGAGATATGATGTTATTGATCAGTGAGATATGATGTTGTTGATCAGTGAGATATGATGTTATTGATCAGTGAGATATGATGTTGTTGATCAGTGAGATATGATGTTATTGATCAGTGAGATATGATGTTATTGATCAGTGAGATATGATGTTGTTGATCAGTGAGATATGATGTTATTGATCAGTGAGATATGATGTTGTTGATCAGTGAGATATGATGTTATTGATCAGTGAGATATGATGTTGTTGATCAGTGAGATATGATGTTGATCAGTGAGATATGATGTTATTGATCAGTGAGATATGATGTTATTGATCAGTGAGATATGATGTTATTGATCAGTGAGATATGATGTTGTTGATCAGTGAGATATGATGTTGATCAGTGAGATATGATGTTATTGATCAGTGAGATATGATGTTATTGATCAGTGAGATATGATGTTATTGATCAGTGAGATATGATGTTGTTGATCAGTGAGATATGATGTTGATCAGTGAGATATGATGTTATTGATCAGTGAGATATGATGTTATTGATCAGTGAGATATGATGTTATTGATCAGTGAGATATGATGTTATTGATCAGTGAGATATGATGTTATTGATCAGTGAGATATGATGTTATTGATCAGTGAGATATGATGTTATTGATCAGTGAGATATGATGTTATTGATCAGTGAGATATGATGTTATTGATCAGTGAGATATGATGTTGTTGATCAGTGAGATATGATGTTATTGATCAGTGAGATATGATGTTGTTGATCAGTGAGATATGATGTTGATCAGTGAGATATGATGTTATTGATCAGTGAGATATGATGTTATTGATCAGTGAGATATGATGTTGTTGATCAGTGAGATATGATGTTGATCAGTGAGATATGATGTTATTGATCAGTGAGATATGATGTTGATCAGTGAGATATGATGTTGTTGATCAGTGAGATATGATGTTGATCAGTGAGATATGATGTTATTGATCAGTGAGATATGATGTTGTTGATCAGTGAGATATGATGTTGATCAGTGAGATATGATGTTATTGATCAGTGAGATATGATGTTATTGATCAGTGAGATATGATGTTGTTGATCAGTGAGATATGATGTTGATCAGTGAGATATGATGTTATTGATCAGTGAGATATGATGTTATTGATCAGTGAGATATGATGTTGATCAGTGAGATATGATGTTATTGATCAGTGAGATATGATGTTATTGATCAGTGAGATATGATGTTATTGATCAGTGAGATATGATGTTATTGATCAGTGAGATATGATGTTATTGATCAGTGAGATATGATGTTATTGATCAGTGAGATATGATGTTATTGATCAGTGAGATATGATGTTGTTGATCAGTGAGATATGATGTTATTGATCAGTGAGATATGATGTTATTGATCAGTGAGATATGATGTTGTTGATCAGTGAGATATGATGTTATTGATCAGTGAGATATGATGTTATTGATCAGTGAGATATGATGTTATTGATCAGTGAGATATGATGTTGATCAGTGAGATATGATGTTATTGATCAGTGAGATATGATGTTATTGATCAGTGAGATATGATGTTATTGATCAGTGAGATATGATGTTATTGATCAGTGAGATATGATGTTGATCAGTGAGATATGATGTTATTGATCAGTGAGATATGATGTTGATCAGTGAGATATGATGTTATTGATCAGTGAGATATGATGTTGATCAGTGAGATATGATGTTATTGATCAGTGAGATATGATGTTATTGATCAGTGAGATATGATGTTATTGATCAGTGAGATATGATGTTATTGATCAGTGAGATATGATGTTATTGATCAGTGAGATATGATGTTATTGATCAGTGAGATATGATGTTGTTGATCAGTGAGATATGATGTTATTGATCAGTGAGATATGATGTTATTGATCAGTGAGATATGATGTTATTGATCAGTGAGATATGATGTTGTTGATCAGTGAGATATGATGTTATTGATCAGTGAGATATGATGTTGATCAGTGAGATATGATGTTATTGATCAGTGAGATATGATGTTATTGATCAGTGAGATATGATGTTGTTGATCAGTGAGATATGATGTTGTTGATCAGTGAGATATGATGTTGATCAGTGAGATATGATGTTGTTGATCAGTGAGATATGATGTTGATCAGTGAGATATGATGTTATTGATCAGTGAGATATGATGTTGATCAGTGAGATATGATGTTATTGATCAGTGAGATATGATGTTATTGA